>NC_056729.1:772102883-772159303 GCF_019279795.1 Protopterus annectens
CAGGTCATGCCTGAAAAGAGTCCTTATACCAGTGAACCTAACTATATTTATAAAATGTAAAAATACAAATAAATAAGTAAATAAATCCCTTCAATTTGCTCACTCAGTCATTCTCCAATGCTGAAGAGAGAGTTATGTTGTGAACAGACTGTCCACCAGACAGCCATGAAAAGTAGATGCTTTTTTCTTCTGGCCTATGATCTAGCCTTTGAGGCAGTCTGACATTTCTAAGCTCTCACAATACTGCTCATATGGTGTTTGCAAACTCATTCACTAGCTAAAATGTCGCTAACATGCAAACCATGGTGTGATAGATGCAGATGTGTTAGCCAGTCATGCTAAATGTAAATACTCTTGCCTTAATTAGTAGCCAATGGGTGGCTTCCCCCCACCAGGATGAATGTTTTGGAGTTGGCCACTCACACTTGCTTTGGTTAACCAGCTCATCAAGTGCCAGGGCTGCTGACTAAGGCTGGGTCATTCGTGTCTTAGACAAAATCTTTTCCATCTGTAGCATGGAGTTCCCTTACAACATCATTAAAAGTGGCATATGTCCAGAATTAATGATATCAGTACTGCACTTCGAATGTTGTGGTAATTCAGAATACCAGTTTGATAGTTGTAAGATATTCATAATTTTATTTCATAGATATTTTCTAATCTTTAACAAAGAAGTGCATGCAGATTACCTAATCTAAGTAAATACCTCTCTATTACATTCAGCTCTATACAAAACAGTAAGCAATCACCTTTCCAATTTTTTAGGTCAGGCGATGCAGAGAACACTACAAAATAGATAAGTATGGTGTGAAGTTGAGAAGCTGTGACCTGTGTAATTATAAGATAGTGAGCATTGTCAAAACATGCACTGAAAAGTACAGTTGTGTACACTTACCATAAATGTAGATGTTTGAGTGTATTCACTGTTGCTGTCATTACATTTGGGTAATATGCTAGCAGGTTGCCCTCAGTCAGCCTGATTAACAAAGTCTTGGGTCCTGTGTTGGTTTCTGTCCCTTCTTCCATGATGTCAGGTCGTCAGGGGTATAAAACATGCAGCCGATGCCATTACATCAGTTTTTCTTGCCCCAGATGTCAGGTGCCCCCCAAATGGGAAGCACTATATATATATATATATATATATATATATATATATATATATATATATATATATATATATATATATGTATATAATTTAAAAAACAAAAAAATATACCTCCAAACAAAAGCAAATACACCAAAAAGGCTTTTAAGCATAGTAAAAGAAAGGAGAGGTATAGGAAGAGAAAAACAGGGGGCTGGAGGGTGGGTAACCAGGACTGCAACAGTGAATACACTCGAACATCTACATTTATGGTAAGTGTACACAACTGTACTATGTTCTTCATGTTTCACTGTTGCAGTCATTACATTTTGGTAGAATCCCAAAGCTATGGTTGGGAGGATGGATTTATACAGCATTAGGAGCAGCTATAAGGCCCTGCAGGACAGCAGTGGCAAAGCCAGCTCTGGATTTAGAGAAGAGAGGTAAATGGTAATGTTTGGTGAACGTATGAACTGAGCTCCAGGTAGCAGCTTCTAGAATATCTCTGGTAGGAACCCCTCTGAGAAAGGCTGCAGAAGTAGATGCAGCCCTAGTGGAATGAGATCTGATCCCCTTGGGGATAGGTTTACCATGGTGCATATAGCAGAAAAGAATACAATGGCTTATCCATTTGGAAATAGTCTGCTTTAAAATATCCTTTCCCTCTGCCCCTGCAGCAAATGCCACCAATAGTTGTTCAGATTTCCTTAGAGATTTTGTCTTGTTTAAGTAGAATCTAAGTTGTCTGTGTACATCCAATGAATGCAGAATCCACTCACCCTTGTTCTGTGGATAGGGAAAGAAAGTTGGCAGAGGAATGATCTGATTAAGAGCCACACTGGATACCACTTTAGGCATAAAGGATGGATTGGTCCTGTGAGCCACCCTGTCCGGATGACAAATAATGAAAGGCTCCACTGCCATAAGAGCCTGTAATTCTGAAATCCTTCTAGCTGAAGTGACTGCTAAAAGGAAAGCTGTTTTCCAAGAGAGAAATTTTAGGTCCACAGTAGCAGCTGGCTCAAAAGGAGGTAGTTTTTCCAAAACAAAATTGAGGTCCCATGCAGGAGTTGGTGCTCTCCTGGGTGGTCTTAAATTTTTGGCCCCTCTGAGATACTGCTTTAGCAGAGGATGAGATTCTGTGTTGTAATGAGCTGAAATGGCAGAGGCATGGATTTTTATGGAAGAAAAAGATAGGCCCTTGTGAAGCATCTCAGTTAAGTATTGCAGAATCTGAGGAATATTGGGCATTGCTGTGCTTATTCCTTGTGATTGGTTCCAGGCACAGAATCTTTTCCATTTGTCAGCATAAGGTTTTCTAGTACTAGGCCTTCTAGCCTCCAAAATGACATCCATCACAGGTTTGCTGAGAGATGTCAAGGGTGAAATTAGTTGATTAGCCACACTGCAAGATTCAAAGTTTGGAGCTGAATGTGCAGAATTTGGTAGTTCTGCGGAGACAGTAGGTAAGGTGTCTGAGACAGGTGCCACGGAGGAAGGTGTGACACATTGCGCAGGAGTGGGTACCAGTGTTGGCGAGGCCAGTCTGGAGCAATCAGTATCATTTTTGGTTTGTCCTGTCTGACTTTTAGTAGGACTTTGGAGAGCAGAAGCAGAGGGGGAAAAGCATAGACTGATAGGTTTTTCCAGCTGAATGATAGAGCATCCACTTTCCAACCTTTTTTTGTGATGAATTCTTGTGCAGAATTTGTCCAACTGATAGTTCTGGGGTGAGGCAAAAAGATCTATGTCTGGGCTCCTCCATTTGCGTGTCAACATGTTGAAAACTTGTGGTTCCAGTTTCCATTCATGTGGGTCCAAAAGATTTCTTAGTTTCTCTGCCAGAGTATTTAGCTTTCCTGGCAGGAATTGAGCTTGTAGTTGTATTTGATAAGTCAAGGCCATGTTCCACAATGCCATGGCTAGTCTGCAAAGGGGGTAGGAATGTGTACCCCCCTGCTTGTTTATGTACCACATGACTGTGGTGTTGTCTGTCTTTATCAGTAGTTGTCCTGGATGAAGGTAATCCTTGAAGGCTGTCAGAGCATTCTGTACAGCTAGCATCTCTTTCTGATTGATATGTTGGTGCATTTCATTTGGGCTCCATTTTCCCTGAATGCACTTCCCTGCCAGATGAGCCCCCCAAGCATAGTCTGATGCATCTGTAGTTAGGGTTTGGGCGGCAGGGAGTGAAGTGAATGACAGTCCCTTGTTTTGGTGGCAGGCTTCTGCCCACCATAGGAACTCTAGTTGCAGGCAAAGTATAATAGGAATCATTGTTTCCAGGCTGTGACAATGGTGACTCCATAAACTTTTTAAGTACCACTGAAGTTTCGTCATATGCAGTCTTGCGTATGGAATTAGAAGAATGTAGGAGGCCATGAACCCCAAGACTTGCAGAATTTGCCTTGCAGATAGCAGGGTTTTTGTGGCCACCTGTTTGAAGTAAGTCACCTATTGAATTTGCTTTTGTGGTGTAAGGTAAGTCATCTGGGCAGTTGTATTCAAGCTTGCACCCAGGAATGTAATTTTTTGAGAGGGTACCAGTTGTGATTTCTTTTTGTTTATGGTGTACCCTAGACAAGTTAGAGCCCTTCTTACAAATGCCAGATGCTTTATAAGAATGCCCTTGTTTTCTGCCTGAATTAGACAATCGTCCAGGTATGGATATATTTGAATATTTTTTTGCCTGCAAAATGCGATTACTGGAGCCAGGCACTTTGTGAAGACCATGGGTGCAGTAGATAAGCCAAAGGGCATTGCAGAGAACTGGTAATGCAAGTAGCCTGCTTTGAAGCGGAGGTATCTTCTGCAAGATTCCCTGATTGGGATATGCAGGTAAGCCTCTTTTAAGTCTAGAGTTACCAACCAGGCATCTTTGCCTAGCATAGGTAGTAACTGTTGAAGAGTCAGCATCTTGAATTTTGGAATGTCCAAAAATGTATTTAGAGTGGATAAGTCCAGAATTGGACGCCATGATTTGTCTTTTCTGGGTACTAGGAATAGTCTTGAGTAGAAATCTTGTCCCTTTTCCTCTTCTGGTACTGGTTGAATAGCTCCCATATTCATGAGGGACAGAACTTGTTTCTGGGCCTCTGCCCACTGATTTGGAGGCAAATTTGGCCATCCGTTTGGGATTGGCAACATGTGGAAATGAAATCTGTATCCCTGGGATACTATATTTAAAACCCATTTATCCTGGGTTTTAAATATTTGTTGCCAGTTTCGTGCATGAAGTGCCAGTTTTCCCCCCAAAGGGGCGGCTAAAAGGTAAGTGCTTGGTGATTGTAGAGGAAAGTCATTGAGACTGTTTAGCATAGGGAAGGTGCCTTGTTGCTTCCAGATTTGGAGGTGGAGGCACCCCATTGTTTTGTTCTAAAAGTTCCTTGTGACTGAAACCTGGAGCCTTTGGAATGTCTGGACTTGACTTGAGCGGCTCTCGAGGGAACTGGAAAGGACCAGTTCTTAGTAGGCCAGTGCCTGCTAAATCTGGGAGGCTGCACATGAAAAAAATCGTTCACAGTTTGCATAGATTTAGGTTTATCTTTCATCTTTTTTAAAACTTCTTCAGTCTTATTACCAAAGAGACTGTCCTGTTGTAAAGGAGCATCCAACAATTTTGCTTTAACATGGTTAGGCAGATTTTGCTCTTTGAGCCAAGCATGCCTTCTTATCACAGATACAGTTACAGCAGCCCTGCAAGATGCCGCCAAAGAATCAAAACCACATTACAAAGTATGTTTCCCAACTTGTTCAGCTGAATGTAATAAATCCTGCAACTCTTTATTTTCCACAGTCAGAGATCAACATCATTTTCTGTATAAATAGTCCCATGACATGTTGTTGATATTTAAGCATATGAAATTGACAGTTTAAGGCCCTGATTGCCAAGGTTGCAGACGTCTAAACCTTCTTACCCCATCTATCCAGCGCCCTGGAATCTCTATCAGAAGGGGTAGGATTTTTGGCAGTAGAGGCCTTAACATCCTTGGGACCCTGAGAAATGGTTTCAGGATCAGCAGTAGGGTTTTAGAAAAGGAATTTGTGGGAGTCAGGAACCCTGTAGTATCTGTCTGGCTTACTAGGAGCCAGAGGCAGAGAATCAGGAGTCATACTAGATTCTGAAAAAACATCATCAACAATGTCTAGAACAGGAGGTATAGACAAAGGCCTATGCTGAGGAAGAAGAAGAAAATCCCTAAGTCTCTTTTTAGATTCAGAGAAATCCTGACTTTCCCAGTGGAAATGTTCCCTTAAGGTATGTAAAGTTTCTCCAAAAGAGAAATCCTCAGGGGGAGAAGCAGAAGGGATGGAATCTTCTGCATCAGAGTCCTCATAAGTAGGTATAGATAAATCCTGTTCAATAGAAGAATCAGAAGAAATAGAATCCTGATATGAAGATTTATAGTCAGTGCCTTGCCTAGGCCTTTTAGCAGGAGGGGGTTGGCTACCCCTGATCAAGGTAATTAAATCTTCAGCCATTTTGATAATTTGTTTTTTAGGCATTGCGGCCTGCACACGTGGCCCAAGCATCGGTTTTTTAGACATAGGAGTAGATTTTGGCCTTAGTTTTAGTAGGCGTCGGTTTAATATACAAATCTTTAGGCCTGAAAACACCTTCAGATGCTGGTGCCTGCACAGTGACTCTGGACCCATCTAAAGTAGAGACATCCACGAGTTCAATACTTAAAGCATCTTGTGGCATACTGGACTCAGAATGGGTCTTAGTAGAGGCCTGTGAATCAAAAGTAGTGGGTATCAGGGGCTGCAAAAGCACTTCTCTGAGTACCGGCGAACTAGTGACTGCCTTAGGAGAAGTGTCGTCATCAGTTTTGGATCTCGACGGTCTGTCTCTGTCTTTTTCTTTGCATTTTTTAGGTATTCCGGTAGTCGGATTGCTAACTGACATCATTTCTGGGTAGTTAAATCGCAAACCAAAATATTTAGAAGCAAAAATATACCGACGTTTAATAGTGCGTTGATTAAATCTAGCACAAAACCGACAGCAAGGTACGTTATGATCAGGGCCTAGGCAAGGAATACAGTACAAATGAAAATGCAATTATTAACTTTTACTGACATCAGTAAGGAGCAAGAAAAAATTTCCCCAACGGGGTACTTAGCTTTTAGTTGAAGACTTCGGTACTGAAACTCGAAAACAAAAATTTCAGAGGTTGGCCCGACCGGCACTTGCTAACTGCTTCTGCTTCGGGCACCGCACGGCAAGAAAGACTGATGTAATGGCATCGGCTGCATGTTTTATACCCCTGACAACCTGATGTCATGGAAGAAGGGACAGCAACCAACGCAGGACCCAAGACTTTGTTAATCTGGCCGACTGAGGGCAACCTGCCAGCAGATTACCCAAATGTAATGACTGCAACAGTGAAACACGAAGAACATCCATTGGGCATACATGCATTTTAATAACCCCCCTGAGACTTTCTCCTAGCACCTAGCATCAGTAAAAAAAATATTGTTCACAAACACACCTAATCCTCTCACCAGAACATTTGTTTCCAGTAGAATAGATGGTACTGCACTTGTGTCTATTGGAATGCTCACTCTCTCATGACTTATAATAAAGGAAAGTGCAAGCAATTATTTTTTTTTTTGTGAATTTATTGAAAACATTGGTAGTTTTGTATCACTTTCATCTGCTTGTCTGCTTTTCAGTGTTTCGCAGTCACAATTATTTTATGCTTGTCTTTAGAATAAGTATTACCGAAAGCAGGGCTGGTATTAGGAAAACTGGCACCATAGATGAATAGGTTATATGGCGTGAACCCCCCCCCCCCCCCAAGCTATCCTGGCCTGTTCACACTATCCGGGTTACTTTTTTCCCTACTTTTTTCTTGCAGTCTGCCTTAATCTTCAGTTTTTATTTCTGCAGTTATCTGTTCATTCAATATGATCTAAGCAAGACTGCAATGTTGATAACTGTGGAGGAAAAAACTCCATTAAGCTGGGAGTCTAGGGTCTGAAAGGCCCCAAAGTCATGGGTGTTCTAGATGATCTGAGGTGCATTTTAGAGTTTTTTTAAACAACTTTTTTCATCCCATGATTGCCTGAAAAGGAAAAAAAAGAAAAAAACATGATCAAGGAAAGAAGGACATACAGTCGTACTCTTCAACTTTTTTCCCTACATTCTTTCAGCACATCGTAACTAACCTAAACCATACTGCAATAACTGCAGTGGAAATAATCGTATAAAACCATGAGGTATCTACATGCTCTGATATGCATTTAAGAGTTTTTTAAACAAGCCTTTTCATCCAGTGATGGCCTGAACAAAAAACATGATCAGTGATAGAAATTCAGTCTTATTCTTAAACATTGCTTTTTCCTGCACCCTTTCAGCACATCCTAACTGACCAACTTTAGTAACTAAATAAAGCTGGGTGTTATTAAGCACCTAGAAGCCATTGAGCTATAGATGCTCTGAGATGCATTTTAGAGATTTTTTTCCTAACCTTTTGATGTAATGGTGACCTGAACAAAAATCATATGTGCAGAAAAGAAATTCTGTCCTACTTTTTATTTCAAAGAAGTAATAACTTGTATCCAAGTTTTAATGCTCAAAGCTGACCAAACACCACTTTATAATAAACTGAAGACAAATATTGTGCAGATACATATATATTTGGGAATAGTACCTGCTTCTTTACCACCCAACGCAAAATAGATAGTCCATTTCTGTGTAGCCCCCCCCCATGGTGTTAAATTAGGCAAAATTAAGACATAAATGCCCACAGTCATACTTTAAGCTGCTGCACAGCTACCATATTTATGCCTCATCCTCTAACCCGAAAAGGCAGCCATCTTCTGTGTTCCCTTTTGAAGTCAGACTGGGAACAAAATTGGAGAAGCAAATAGAACATGACATATTTGCTGTAAGGCATGTATAAACAACATTCTTATTTACTCTCCCCCAAAAGAGAGACACCTGTATATGCATCAGATGTTTGATTGTGAGAAAAATGGAAAAAAATTATTACGATAATATTTACAGCTTGTTACTTCTAGAGACAGTACAATGCTCATACACCAGTTATAGTGACCCTCTGTGCATCCCTCTGAAGTTTGTGAGGAAAGTTAAGGAAATAAAGATTACAGGGCACAAACACAATTATGTGAATTACCTCAAAGCCCTATCTCTATAGTCAGTTCATACAGACTACTGAAAGGTGATCTATACCTGGCATACAAGGCATCACTGGACCCTGCTCTGATAAACTCTTTGCAAATCCACAAAACAAACAGCTTCAGAACTGCTAGATCTAAAGACCTAAATTTTGCTTGCAACATAAATAGGGCATGTTGGAGAGAAAGATGTTTCTCGGAAAATTCTCTGGAACAGGCTCCCCATACACGTTAAATAAAGTCTCTCCCTAACCCTATTTAATCATAACTTGGACCATTGGATGGAAAATCAAAATTCACCCCTTGTCTGGCGCTGAAGTCTCTGATGGGCAGAGGCAGTCAGTAAATCATGTTGTAACCAACAATCACCCCCTATATAAACATCTAAAACATATAACTTGTGGGACAAATTTGGGTTGCACAGCTATGCTTATAAAGGCTCTGCTTGTTGTTAGCCTAGTATACACATATGAAGGTATGAACCTATGACCCCAGTGTCCTAAGCCCAATGCAAGATACAGTGACCTTTGAGGTTTGGGAGGAATGTTAAAGAATCAATGACATTGTCCCTCCCCCCCGTAAGTGCAGAGGCTTTCTGTGTGCATCTATGAGCAGGGCTGGTTTCAGACTACATGAGGTTCACAGCAGAGGTGATTACTAAGCCCACATCAAAACCCACTTATGTAACTTTGGTGTTTTGTGAGAGATGACAAACTGAGCAAGTGAAAACAGGTATGGTTACTTTCATCCAGACAATCCCTATGAAGCAGCTGTAGCCACTTCTATCCACAAGTCAGACATCTGATGTTGATAAATATATTGGGCGGCGCAGTGGTGCAGCGGTTAACGTTGTCGCCTCACAGCAAGAGGTTCTCTGGTTCGATTCTCGGCTGGGGTGCCTTCTGTGTGGAGTTTGCATGCTCTCCCTGTGTTTGCGTGGGTTTCCTCCGGGTACTCCGATTTCCTCCCACATTCCAAAGACATGCATCTGGAGCATTTCTCCCCGGGCCTCCACTGAAAACAGGCTCTGTGGAACCTAGTCGGACTTTCCCGGTCAACAAATGTTAAATAAAAGAAGATGATTGTAATGTATTTTAGCTTTGTTCCAAATAGTTGCCATACATTAAAATATTCCACATTGCTTCAAATAATCACATTAGTCTTGCAAAGCCAAAATAATAAGCAAACAGAAGCAGACAGCTTGTCATTTTTCTCCACAGCCCTGTTAAGTAGTCTATCTTACTTCTTATAAATAAATACTAGTCCTGCTAAGCCAAATAATGACTGTTTAAACTGAACAAATGACAAGAGGGTTATTCATCCAGCCAACCCCACCCAGCAGTTATAGTCACCACATCTGATGGCTATGTAATAGTATTTTGCCTCTACATATACCTCTCAACTGCCCAGATTTTTGCCTCATGTTATTCGTCTGTTCCTCACAAAATTTGTGGTTCTCTGGCAAATGACTGAGGACTGAAGTCCCAAAATAATGACATGCATATCCTTCAGAAAATGCATGATAACAGAACTCCTATTCTAGCAACTTTCTAAGTTTTTAAGAGCTATATTTAAAATCTGTCAATATTTTTGAGCCTTTGTCACCCCATTATTTTAAGCTTTGTCCAAATTTCTAAGAGGTTGAAAAGTATGTCTTTCATCACAGGCTATGTCTGAGCCAGTACAGCTTCTGTGGAGTTTTCTTCATTTGGAAGCTGCTGGAAGTACTTTTTCCATCTGCCTATATTTTCCTGTGGCTTGGTGAGCTGGTTGTTGCTAACATCCTGTTTGTCTTTCAACCTGATAGTTTCTTTTTGTCATCTACTGAGTCACTTTCCTGAAGCTGGTAAATGCCATGTTTTTTGCTATTACAACTGTGCCTTTAGCCTCTTTGTTAGCCAACCAGTTTTCCTTTTAAGCCTGGTCCGTCTTTTTCATCTCCAACTTTTTCTGCACTCCTTTTTTCTTTTGATGACTTCCTGGATATAGACCTCATACATGCTATTTTGAGGCACTGCCATTCTTCAGCTAAATCTATTAATCTGTTTCCTGAAGGGCTAGAACCCTGTGTATTTACTTGAACTCATGCTTTTTGTCCAGTCAGCTTCCAGGTCTTCAGCCTATTGGACTGTTGACCTTAGAGCTTTCTCTGACAGCTGCTTGCTGCTGATTGTGGCAACCAGTGGTTTATGCTGTGTTCTGACTGTTTCATAGGGGATGGCTTTGCAATCACATTTTTATCTAGGTGCATTTTTCTTACTAGGAGGAAGTCTACCTGAATTGCATGTAGGCCACTCCCGCGTGTAATTTTGTAACTGTCTCTCCTGCTGAACCATGTGTTGGTCACCATCAAGTCATTTGCCAGACAGATGTCTAGAATGGCCTCTCCCTCTTTATTCCTTCATTCAGAATCTTCATACAGTGTGACATGAGTTTGATTCCTCTATTCTGCCCAAAGTTGTGTGTCCCCTTCATTGTTGTACACTGGCACTAGTATGCTTATGCCCCACCCATGTGGACCAAGCAGTCCTCATATCCTTTCGCAATATATGCATTCAATACCCCTATGTTTATAAGCCTCACATTTCTTCTGCTTTTTTGAACTGATTTTCTGATTTTTTTTCCTTACCTTCTGCACTATGGCATGCTTTTGATGAAGATCCATGGTGTAGTTTTCCTTGATTAATTCATTTTTTTCTGTGTTGCTGTTGTTTGTAATATTCTTCATTAAGATATTTTTTCTTTGCCAGGGCCTTAATCTCCACAATGTTGGAAAAGTTATAATATGGAGGTGACCCACAGACTTTAATGGATGCACCACTGAATACACATAGATGCACATCCATTAAAGACTATAGCTGCATCCCCATATTACTCTTGTGGTGACTTTAAGTAGGGAAACACTAAATTAAGTTTGCATAGTGGCTTAATAAAAAAGTATGCAAAGCTTTTTATTAAAAAATAGTCCAAATAAGAAAGTAACGATAAGGGCATAAACACATTGTGTACTCGAGTTTCACATTACTGCAGTGCACATACAGATGTCAGAAAATCACTTTAAGAAATCATAACTAACTGACAATGTTGTTTTAATGAAAGAAGCATAAAGAGCTATGCCCATAGCTGCAATAATCAGGTGACTGTGTGTGTTTGTGTGTGTGTGTGTGTGTGTGTGTGGGAGGGGGGACTGGAAATGGGATACTTTTTTTTTTTTTACTTGGACCTCCCAAGGTTGAACAATCAGATGGAGACCTGGAACTGGAAGGTGAGGCTTTTACTACAATGGCTTGCTGTATGGCTCTGTGTTGTAATTCATACAAGAGAGCATCAAATGTCAAGCATATCTGTTTTCCTTTCAAGTTGTTTTTTTTTTGCAGGGGGCAAGCAATCTCCTACCCCAATATGGTAGGCAAGTCCCTCATGCATGCTGATGAGGGGTTAGTTCATTTTGGAGCTCGTATAAGACACAGCCTGGAACACAGTCTGGTCCCATTGAAGCTGTATTTTTGGCTTTGGATAGGGCTGTTTTAACCTGTGTGTCAGTGATTGCCAGGGCACTACATTCATCTGGTATGGGTTATGGGCTCTTTAGGGGGTGAGGGGGGTGAATTTGCACTAAACCTGTCTGCCAGAATGAAGGCAATATCAGTTGGTTTAGTGTATTTTGTGCCATTCTGCACTAACTCAGAGCAGATCTGAGAGTTTCCATTTAGGTTCTTGACATAGCTAAAGAATGCTTTGTGGTTATCTTTGGAGTCCTTGGCAATTTTTCTTTCGAAGCTAGCCTTGGATGATTTTATGAGGGATCGTAGTTTCTTGCTGATACTGATCAGGGATGTCTTTGTAATTAAAGTTTACATGTCAAATTTATTAATAAGCATTTAATAATATTTGGTAAATGTACTTATTCGGTCATGCCAGATGCAAACAACAGAATGCAACTATGCTGTTCCCTACCTTCATCCACGTAGCTCAGCATGTTGACAACTGTTCTTCTCCCCTTCACCAACACTATCCTCCATCACAAAAACAATGGCCTCCTCTCCTCTGCTGTATTTCTGGATCTGTCGAAAGCCTTTGACATTGTGTCACGCAATCTACTACTCTCTGCTCTATCCGACCTCTTTCTCCTCACCAGCCACAAACTGATTCCACAGCTATCTACAAGGCCACCAGCAATCAGTCATCTGGGAAGACAATCTATCCCCTCACCTCCCTGTTACTATTGGGGTTCCCAAGGCTCCATCCTTGGCCCCCTACTTTTTTCTCTTTTCACCAACAACCTGCACACTGCCACCAAACATGCCTCCCTCATACCATATGCAGATGATTCTACCTTCATCTGCTCGGCCCCAACTCTAACAGAACTACAACAGATCACCCAAGATTCATTCTCTTCAGTTGAAAGCTGGCTATCTAATGCCAAGCTTCTCCTCAATCCAAATAAAACCAAACTCCTCATCTTCCAATCCTCCAAATCTACCCCAAACTCCCCACACTTCACTATTCAAGCCAAGGATAATACCTCCATTTTACCAACAGTCCACACAAAACTACTTGGCGTACAGATAGACAATAATCTCAAATTTGACACCCACATATCACTAACAATAAATAAAGTTCACAAAAAACTGGGTGCCTTATATAGAAGCCAACAATACCTCACCAAACCAGCAAGAATCTCTATTGCCAATTCCCAACTAATCTCACCCTACTCTACGCATCACCCATACTTACAAATCTTAGACAGTCAGACCTAAACAAACTCGAAGCCTGCTACAATAAAATCGCAAAAGTTGCCACTGGTACCTCCTACCACAGCCACCACTGTGTCTCCCTTAGGGACCTTAACTGGCTTGAACTCCCACAACTCCTACACCAAATTCAACCCACCTTTGCTCATAAGCTGGTAAACCACCCTCTCTGAATCCCATCGCTCCATACAATTCTCCAAATCTACCACTCTTCCAGACCACTACACTCCTGCAACAAAAATCTACTCCAGGTCACCAAAGCCAAAAACTCAGCAGGTGAAGCACTATTTTCCTGCACTGTATCCAAGCTCTGGAACAACCTTCCCACTACCATAACTACCCTTCCTTCCTGCAGTCTTTTCAAGGCTGCACTTAAATCTCACTTAATCTCTCACTGGCATTGTCCTTGTCCAAACCCCAACTAATTAACCCCCCTTAAACCCTTCTCTCCTTTCCCAGATTTATATAGAATGTCCCCTCTATCACTATAAAACTGAAATGAAGATTATTCACTGCCTGTTAATCCTTTCAGGATTTAGTTATCATTTAGTCTATTAATATTGTTATCTATATTGTTATCTAGTTACTGTTTGGAAAATTTGTAGCACTATGTTTTACTTCATCTTTTTCTCTATGCTTACTACTCAATTGTACCTAATTTGCTCCTGTATTTCTCCATGTTATTATCACCTGTACTGTATAACTACCTTGATTGTTATTATATAACATCTACCATGTCCATTCTGTGGAGCTTTTCTCCCCAGGCCTCTGCTGAAAAAGGACCTGTGTTCAGTCAGAATTTCCCAGTAAATAAATAAATAATAAATAAATAAATATATTTTATTACATTTGTTTACCGGGAAAGTCCACTGGGCATAAAAGAGCCCATTTTCAGTGGAGACCCGGGGAGAAAAGCTCCAAGAAGAACATAGATACAGAAAAAATGTAAACATTAATTGGTACAGAAGTAGAAACAGTGTTACGCATAGTGATTACAGTAATATATACAGAATATATACATAAAAGGAGGAATTTAGTTGGTTCCCAGATGAATTCAATCAGAGGTATAAACATAGATATATTAATCAGTATTATTGTACTAGTATCAACAAGTGATGAAAAATAAATAAATATGGAGAAAGTATCATCAGTCACTAGTAGCAAAAAGTATAGGAGTTTAGTTATCAGATAAGGAGAAGAAAGAGGTTAGGTTATAGAGCAGGAACATAGCAAGGAAGCATTGAGATGGTTTTTCAGTATTTGTTTGAAGGTGGTGGTGCTGCCTGTGTTTTTTATAGAAGGTGGAAGTGAGTTCCATAGTTTGGCGATGGCGAAGGAGTAGAGGAGTTGACCAGCAGGTAAGGTGGGCTTTTCTACTTTTAGAAGTAGGTGATTTTCAGATCTTGGTTACCTGCTGGGTTGGTATTTGGCAAGTAGAGTCCAGAGAGCAGTTCAGTCTGTGGGTCTGTAGATTATTTTGTGCACTGTAGTTAGTTGGGTGAATGAGAGATGGTGGGGGAGTTCCAGCCACCTTAATTGTTTCAGAGAGTTACAGTGGTGGGATGAGAATTTAGCCTTGGCGGCAAATTTTGCTATTCTGTTGTAATACATATCAAGTTTGGATTTTGTAGAAGTTTGGATATTAGTGAGGAGAGGGGCACCATAAAAGAGAGAGGGTAATAAAAAGGTATTTGCAAGGGTTTGTCTAGTAGAGAGGCTAAGAAAGTGTTGGTGCCTGTAGAGCATACATGTGAGAGTTTAAATATTCTGCTTTTTATCTAACTTCATAAAATATGAAGAACATTTTTTCAGACAGTGCATACATAGTTAATTCTCTGCGGCTGCATATGTCTACATGGGCAAGGAGAGGGTTTGTTGATAATATGGGCAAACCACTCAAGCATGCTTCTGTGTTACAGGCTATTTGGAATTTAGTTCGCAGTCAGCCCCTTGTGGTTTACTACAGTATCTCAAAGGTGAAAGCTCATCAAAAAGCTACAAATCAACTATGCAGATCAGATGGTAAAAAAAGGCAGCCAAGGAAAAAGTGCCTGCAGAACACCTTTCTGGTGCACCAGATAAAACCACTGCAGTACATGCCATAGAGACATTTTCACCTCGGAATATGCAGCATGATTTGCTGCAGATCTAAACTAAGTTTGGACTGCAGAAAGAGTTAGAAAAATGTACTCTTGTAGGAAAAAGTCCAAAACAATATTATGCAAAATAAAAGAGCTTAGTATAATACTCTCCTAAGAGGCCTAGGCACAGGCATTGGAGTTATTAATGCAGCTGATATTAAAATTCTAACTAATTTAAAAACAGTGGGGAAAGATATCTCTCAGATTGTACATTTACAAGCATCTTGGAATCCGGAGATATGGAAGGCACACCTGCATAATATACACTACCAGCAGCAAGTTTTAGACAATTATGATGCTATGCAGTTACATCAGTTGAAATTTCATGGTAACATGACAGTTTTTGTAAATTGGACAAAATGCACTATGCAATCTTTGTATGTAGAAACTAAAAAAAAAAATGTACAAATTGAACTGATGTTACAGAATGAAAATGTTTGGTGATAATTGTTTCATAAATGGGTACCTGATACAGATTGGATTAAACTATATACTGAAGTAACATATTGTACTCCGCAATACTACACAGGGTAGTTTTCACATTATAATGTTACTGATACCACTGTAATGTGTCAGTTTATGGTATTACCTATAATTTTTCTCGTACCAGAAGGGTACGAGTATTGGTTTTCACAATTTGAAGGTAATCATATAGATATGAGAGGGAAAACACATAAAACTGAATATCGTACACAGACTCAAAATGGATTAATTTGTGGACAGCATTCACCTGTCTATGAACCATGCTTACTGCAGCATTCTGTTAATTTGTGTAAATGGACTATTATGCCATCTTCTTTTCAAATGTTTATAGAAGTGGCTCCTCAGCATGTTTGTCTGGTTACAGATCAAGATGTAGGTCATAATTGAAAATTACCTTTTGTAGGATGTTTACCACATGTTGACTTCCTTAAATGGAATAATCAGAGCTATGTGTTTACTGAAACCATAGAAGTAAATGCTTCCACAAGTTGGAATTATGACTTAATACAGCTTTCAATATATCTGTATCTTTGGATAATTTAAAAAAAACATAATGAATAATACTAAGATTCTTGGAGAGTATTTAGGAAAAAGAAATAAAAGTATTCTGTATTATGAAGCATTATAGTTTGGCTAAAAAGACCAAAAAAGATACTGCTCACAATTGGTGGGATATCTTTATTGGTTGGTCAAAATCAGAAAAAAAATGTTAAATTGGTTGATACATCCTGTATTAGTAGTGTTAGGCATTATAGTCATATTGACGGTCTGGAATTGCTATTTAAGTTGCCATTTGCAAAAAATTTACAGAATCTAACAGATCATGATGGTTAACCTGGATAAATTGGCAAAGGTTCCAATGTGTGCAACTGAAGTTGAAAATGAACAGTCATTTTTGGCCTTTTAAATTGAAAAGAGGAAATTGTGAGAGTTGAAATATTCTGCTTTAAGTGTAAAAATGGCTTTCAGTGGATTTTTCTGAAAATGTAAAATAAATATTCTACTTTTCAGTGTAGTATAGAGTGCACTTAGTTGGAACTCTTGGCAAAAGCATACAGCTTGGCATTCATTGTTATCAGAAGTAAAATATTTGATCTTTTATAAACTATGTAGTTTGTGAAATTCTCTATCTACAAGCAGGTCAAGATGAACTCTTGTATGCAGCTATGTTTCGTCAACAGGACGTGCAAGATAAGAACAAGGCCGAGGAGTTATTCTTCAGCAGCAGAATGTGTGAGATATGGAAAACAAACTGTCAGCAAACCAGCTTCAAAAGAAAGACTTATTATCCTGGCAAATTCTCTAAACTGCTGATGCAGGCAGAAAAAGACACTATAAAGATTGGGACTTCTTTTGTATGAGAGACTTTGATTCTTATAGATTTGATGTTGTAAGCTGAAGTACGGCTTTGTCATTTGTGTATATCTTTCATTGTTAAACTAGATGTCTACTTCATATGCAGTAAAGAATGTTGTATCAGACGAACCGTCTCATTGGTTTCCTTGAGTAATAGTGCAGACTACCTTAATTAGAGTAGTACATAAATTTTACAATATCAAGCTTTTGGTGTGTTTTTTATGTTATTGTTTATGTGTAGGTCAAAGTTAAGGTTTTCATCTATAATAATGCTTAGTAATTTAGTATGTGGGACAACATCTATAGTGGTATTGTCTTGGGCTTGTATAATGAAGAGTTTTTTATCTAGGGAAGTGGTTTTCTTAGAGGTAAAAATTACTAGTTTAGTTTTTTTCAGATTTAGGGCAAGAAGATTAACCATCCAAGATTCAGTAGTGGTGAGGGGATTTTAGGTGATTTGCTGGAGTTCAGAGATGGAATTTGCAGTGCATATTATTGTAGAGTCATCAGCTTACTGGAATACTTACCATTGAGGGAGAGTGGAGTGAAAGTTGTTAATAAAGATGCTAAATAAGAGAGGACCAAGTATGGAGCTTTGGGGTACCCCTGTGGAAGTATGCTTTTGATGGAGATATTGAAATCAGATGAAGGTTGGTGTGGTCAGTTTTTTATAAGAGGCTGAGTTGCCTGGCACTCTTTTCTACTTTACAGCTGTAAGCAATGCATTCCTTTATCTTAACCAAGAAGGAAGAGAACAGAGGAGGAATTCCAGTACACACCCTTGGTTCTTCTAAGTAAGGGCTTCGGTATCTGAGTGATCTCCAAAAGCAGATTTTTTGTGAGCAGACAGTATTGACTTGCCACTCTTTGAGACAAAGTGAACAGTGTTTAAGTTATCTTTGCCAAATGTGCCTGTTGAGGATATTTCTGATTGGCTGTTACCTGTTTTTCGACTCGGTTGCACAGTCAGGTGGTGTATTCTGCTGAGCTGCTGTAAGCTGCATATTTTTCCTCCTTATCCAAGAAGGAGGCATACAGAAGAGAAATTTAAGTATAAGCCCTCATTTCATCTGAGTAAGAACTAACTGTGTTAGGTTCTGTGTTACAACATCAGCAGTGTACATGCTAGATACTCTCTGCAATTAAAATCATCTGAAAAGATCCAACAAGAAAGTTGATCAGAAGAGATGCCAGCTGTAAACAAGTATATCCTTAGCTGCACTAACTAAAGAGCTATCAGAAACCTTTCACATGTAAAATCCAGGGTTCAAATGGAGAGATGATAAATAAGCAAGCAAAGGGGAGTTGTATTGCTGGAAAATAATTCATTCTCAAGTTTTAGTGAATACCTTCATGAGGGGGACCCTGTTTTTTCACAAAATCTCACCAAGATGAAACTGATACATAGACTGTATTTTATATAGCATGTATCATGGACAGAAGTAGGTTAAAAAATAAAAAGATAGCTTGGTGCACAAGATTCAGTATTAAAAATTGCCCAATCCTGGTAGGTGCACTGGTGCCAGGGCTGGAAAAATGACAGTGTAGAATCCTTAAGACATAGAAACATTCCTACAGTGGAGCTAGGACAGGCCCAGGGGAATGGCTCCTCTGTTGTAGAAGGAAGTAGGAGTACACGAAAACTGATAGGCCAAAAAAGTGCCATAAAGACTATAATAGTGTAGACCACTGAGGATCAGAAGGAAATTATATATTGTTACTATTATATAATAAGCCCAGAACTTCCAGACAGAAGATATACAAAAAGATTAAGAGAGAAATTAGAGGAAAGAAAAATAATTGCACAAGAAAAATTGTCAGAAGCTTCAAATAAAAATGTGTGTTCATTAATACAACAGATTTATGAAAAATATTATATAGACCAAGAAACCTTGGACCATTTGGAAAAAGAAGCGACTGAGAAATGAGAAAATATAAAGAATAAAATCCAGAGATTTTTGAAAGGTATAAAAAAAGGAAATATGGACATGGGAAAGAAAGAGTGATCTGATATAGTGCAATATTTATGCAAAGGAGAAAACCAAATTAATCAATACAAAAAAGCATCCCCATAGATATTTGAAGAGAAATACAGGCAAAGGCATCCAGATATGAATAATTTCACAATATAAAAAACAAGATCACAAATAGGGAATATAGAAGCGAAGATTAGTAAAGTAGAAGTTAAAAAATAGAAGCTGAAGTTATGGAATACCTGCAAAGTGAAGGATTTAGTGTAGAAAGTCTAGCATAGGTTATATCACAGCATGATGGAACAATGAGTCCCCCAAGTAAGGAGAAGCAGGATACATCTGAAGAAGAAATATGGACATGGGAAAGAAAATGAGATTTAATATGGTGCAATATTTATGCAAAGGAGAAAACAAAACTAATCAATTCAAAAAGAACAGCACCAAAGATATTTAAAGAAAAATACATGCAAAGACATCCAAATATGGAAAATTTTACAATACAAAAATAAGAAAACAAAAGGGAAAGTAGAAAAGAGGATTAGCAGTGGAGAAGTTAGAAACTGAAGATATGGATTATCTGCAAAGTGAAGGATTTTGTGTAAAAAAATCCAACCCTGGTAACATCACAGCATGATGGAACAATGAGTCCCCAAATTAAGGAGAAACAGGTATAATGGGAAGCATCTGACCACTTGCCACATGAAGATACTCTCAGCCTTCAGTAAGAAGCCAGTTCAAAAGTTTAGTTGGAGTTGCACAGCAAGGGAAGAAGCAGGAAACAGTGGCAACTCTGATGCAATCAATGTTGTAGAATGATAGGCCAATGAGTTCCTATATGAAACAGCAACAGATGACCCAGGATGCAGCTGAAGAGAATACGCCATAGGAATATGCTATGAAACTTTCTGTAGAATGCCTGCAGGAAACAGAGAACAAAGAATGCCCCCTCAGTTTAGAAGAAAATGATCTAAGGGAAGAGTTGCTTGATTTAATAAAGATAGACATTAAGATCAATGAAAGAAATAGATTACAGAAAGTCAATAAGACCCAACATGTTAGAAGTCTGATAAGACAAATGAACACAGAAATCAAGGCTATTAACAGAAATTTGTATGATATAACAGAAGTAAATAAGATATATTAATGTGCAGCTAAGTTAATATCAGATAAAATCTTACCAAAAAACAGAGCAATAAGGGAGAAGAAGGGAAGAAATCAAATGCCATCATGGAAGCATCAGATAGAGAAAAACTGTAAAGCAATTATGACAAGAAGTGGCACTGTTAGAAGAGTATAGAAGAATATAGAAGAGGGAACAGATAAAAAAAAATACTTAGAAAGATAGATGTAATAAAAGCAGCATGCAGTATCATAACAGACAAGGATCTATTGTAGTCCATTGCAAATAATAAACTTAAGATATCAGCATAGGCAGAAATGCAGACAAATATAAAGGAAAAGTACAAAATCAGCAATTCATTGATGAGCCAAAAAAGTTTTATAAAGAATTGGGAAACAAAGCAAAAGGAATAGAAACACCACCAAGAAAGGAAGAAATAGACACATTTTGAAGAAATATCTATGAAGACCCTGTGGAACATAACAAAGATGCTGAATGGATAGAAGAAGTAAAAGAAACAGAAAGAATTTCTAATTTACAGAATGTGAAATGGGATGAAGTAATGACCAGAGTAACTGAAACAAAATTAAGAAAAGCTCCAAATTGGAAAACCACAGGCCCAGATGCAGTACCTAAAGTCTGGTTAAAACTATTACCATCTTTACATGAAGCTTTAGCCCTGAGTAAGAACTACTTATATGCATACCATGGACAAACACCAGCCTGGTTAACAAAAGTAAACATAATTCTCCTCCTTAAGAGTGAATTTGCAAGCTATCCTAAAAATGATATACCAATAACTTGCCTTCTGACGATGTATAAACTGTATGCTAGAATTGACGCTGCCAGAGTTTATAGTCATGTAGAGGAAAACTCAATCATGGCAACAGAACAAAAGGTAACAAAAGAAAGTTTCATGTAACAAAGGATCATTTATTGTTAAATAAAGTCATAATGAAGAATTGTAAAAAGGGGGAAGAATCTAAGTATGGCATGGATATATTACAAAAAATTGACAGCATCCCAAATTCATGGATAAAGGAGTGCTTACAAAAGTATAAGAAACACTCTATATTGATCAATTACATTATAGTGACCACAAAACAATGACAAACCACTTTGCAGCTAAACCATGCTAAAGGACAAATTATAATCCCAGGGATAAAAATTCAAAGGGGGGGGGTATTCAAGGGTGACTGTCTATCACAGCTGCTCTTTTGTCTCGCTTTCTACTTAACAGATTAAGTCATGAGTACAATTTGGCTCCTAGTAAACAATATGTAAATACTTTTTTTGTGGTTTATTTACAACTGTGTAGTTTATTAGAGGAGGAGCTGAAAGCACAACTGCAAGTGGCCAACATTTTCTCAGATAATATAAGAATGTCATTTGGTCTTGATAAATGAGCAAATGCAACAATTTAAAGCAGGAAAGCTGTAGAACCAAAAAAAATCACTCTGGGACAGGAATGTGAATAAAGGAATTTGAGCAGGAAAGAGTGTATAAATATTTGGGAATTGATGTAGGATTGACAATTAAACATGAAAAAATGCAAACAAAACTCGGTAAGGAATATTTTAGAATACTAAAATGAAAATTGAAAACAGCCGTGACATCTAAGAACAAAGTCTAAGCTATAAACCAATTTGCTCTTCCTGTTCTAACTTACAATTGGTTTACAAAGTCCATTGAACATGTGGTAGGGACAGTCAAATGCAGGTTCTGTAAAACAGAAACTGGAAACATTTGCACATCTTGTTGCTGGGTGTGATACACTAATGACAGAGGGCCTGTATACTGAAAGGCATAATAATGCGGCAAGACTTTTGCCCTGTGGATTGTGTGAATACTACAATATAGACGTTGCTGAGATGCATTGGAAACATGAACCATAAAGCATTAAATACAGAATGATGAAGTTGATATCACATGGGATCACCTATTATCAAATGTTCAAAAACAGATGCGAAAAAACCAGATGTAGTTATACATAAAAAGAAAACTCTTCTCCCTGTTCCGCTACTTTATCATGTACTGCCTTATGTCTTTTGTTGCATACCATCAGCTGTTCGGTTGTTGATATCTGAGTAATTGTGTTGTTTATATTCAATTACTGTTTTTTACACAGACCTTTGTTATACTTCTGCAATTCTAATATATATATTGATACAGAAACTATACTTTTTTTTCTGGATTAACTTCTGCCCTTTTTTTTTTCCTTGCACTCATTTCTTTACTGTTAGTAATTGCTTTGCTTCTGAATGACTTGGTATCAGAGCAACATTACTCTTACAAATATTTTTGATTGCTGACATCTTTATATAGCCTCAGTTTTTACCTTGTACTCTGTTCTGTATTATCATTAATTGCATCTATTTGAGGTATTAAAAGAACACTGTACTTCACTGTGTAGCTGCACTGATTGTCATTACTTCTTCACTCAAGTTATCAACGATCTTTTTTAGTTAACTTGTCTTCCTTCAGCTTTATTGGATTTATACCCAATAGTAGATGGTTATAGTAGGAAGCCGCAGTGGTGCAGCAGTAGCATTGTTGCCTCACAGCAAGAGGTTCTCCTGTTCAATTCTTGGCCGGAGTGCCTTCTGTGTGAAGTCTGCATGTCCTCCCCGCAGTCGAGTGGCATTCAAAAGACATGCGTGAATGGGCGTGCCTTCGTTGAAGGTTGGGCATCAGGCTGGCAACTCGGCACCATAAAAAAAAAATCTACTGCCAATCATTAGCAGACCGGAGTTCTGCTGTGGTGACCCCTAACCGGGAAAAGACAAACAAACAAGTAGATGGTTATAGTAAACAAGTCTATAGTGTAGGCAGATAAATCCTAACACTCCAGTTAAGTTATAACCTTGTAGGTTCAGAAATATAAGTTTCCCTTTAATTAAGAGCTTTAACTTTTAGCTCTACATACCTAAAACTCCCTTTGACAAAGAATTTTAACCCTGTGCCTGCTACTGACTAAAAATAGATTTTACTGTCTCTGCTAACAAGATCCCTACTTGTATCAGCCCATTAGCTTTCCTCATCTGCACCCAGCTAGAACCACTACCCATATTAGTCTATTAGCCTACCTTGTATACCCCCACCCATACCAGTCCATTAGCCTACCTTGTTTACACCCAGCTAGAACCGCCACCCATATCAGTCCATTAACCTACCTTGTCTATCATCCATTTCTAGCAGCATGAGATCTCAGTATGCTCTAGCCCATTCAGTGGCCCAACTATTTGCAAATGTGACTTTGAAAATCTGTCTCAAGCTTACTGAAGTCCCATTGTTGCTACCCCCAACTGATATAGTCTGTGAGAGATATAAGTATTTATTCAGGTTGAAGACTAGTCTTTCACATCATAATACAGTCAGTAATCCTCCCCCACACCCTGCACAACAAACCACCACTATCCTATGTTATGCTGAGTTAGTTAAGAAATCACTATCTAAGCCTCCTAGGCCCCATACTACGACACCTCAGCCATGTTGTCCTACTAACTCACATACACCCACATCATCCACATTTTTATCACTTACACATACTGCCTACAGGAATCAGCAGGTTTGCAAAATGAAACCTTTAAGTTCCACAGTGTCTGTACCCACCCAATTTAATGTCTTAGTTATTGCTGACTACATAGCTAGGCACATAAACTCCATTTTGATTAGGCTGGACCAGAACTGACAAGGGTCCTTAGAGCTTTCCATCCAAGTAAGTATGAGAACAATCTGGTGGTTGCACATGTAAGTGTGAATGTTGTTATGCACTTCACCCAGAGGGAGAGGCAGAAACACATGATGGAGCTTGCTTTACATTTGTTTGAGGCAGGGATGACACTATTCTACAGTAGCATTCTACCATCTCCAAGAGTGATGTCTCAATTCAAAGAAAAATAGTTGTCTTTAACAATTGACTGGATAATTGCTTTCATTCTAGCAGGATCCAGTTTGTGTTACTGTGGGAGGTGAAGGCTGCTAAGCCATCCTATTTTGCCAAGGGTGGGCTGTGCTTTTCTCATTATGGCTTTCACCCACTGGATAGAACTGTTGATACCCTGACATTGTCTTGTTAGGTAGAGTATGCTCCTGGGCATCTTGACATAACAAATTCAAATTTAGATCTGTATTAAGGTGGCACTGCTCAGGGCCAGGAATCTGAACAAAAAGCTACCAAACCTGTGACACTTTCTCAAGTACAGTCATGTCTGCCTAGTTATTGGACATTTCTTAAATTGATAGCACTCCCTTTCTACCTAGGTTTATTTTAGCACCTATCCTGCCATCAGACCAATTAGAAATTTTAGGGAGTTCTCTGTCTTCATCCAGGATCTATCATCTCAAATCACAGCCCTGTGATCCCAGCCTAGAATTTGGAGAGGCCACAATTACCCCTGAAAAAACTGGCATATGATTGCTAACTACAGATCTCCCTGTATGTCGCCTTCTGATCATGAAAAGTACCTAGATTTACTACATGAGTTTTCTGTCCAATCTAACACCAGTCAAATCTGTTACTTTAACTATCCAACCATCAAATGGCAGTACTATACCACTAGTAATAAATATGTTCAGCATTTCCTAGACTTTGTCTATGCCAGATCTCTTGAACAAATTTTCATCTTTCTGACTAGCGGCTTTAATGTTCTTGACCTTGTCCTCAGGAACATAGCCTACATCTACACCATATCTTGCTCAGTCTCCCTAGCCAAATTAGACCAATAACCTGTTCTCATTTCATTTAAAATTGTGGCACACCTACAAATTTCACAGTGTTTAATGATTTCTCCAAAGATAAAAATGTTACTACTGTCAGGTGACCTAGAAATGTTTAGAAGTAATCAGGATCTTGTAGATCACAGTTGGTTGTCATAATGGCTAAGGTGTTTACCCTACAGACACAAGGTGCAGGGTTTGATTATCAGATGGAGTAATTGGCTAGGCTTAAAATGGCCCAAGAGCAGATAGCCTAGCAGTAATCTATGAACCATTGCCACAGTTGTCACTTTTACCTCCAGCTTCTGTGCACATCTAAACAGTTGTATTGAGAAGGATGGCTCTTGACTTTCCAGGTACAGTGGAATATTTAAGAACAGAACCTTACTGTGGAATTTTTGCATTAACAAACTATGGTAAAAGCAAGAAGCTGTTTATCATCTGTAATAAGGCACCATTTCAACACCATAAAAAAGCCCTGAGAAAGATTAAAACAGTACCTTCAAGTGTACCATTACGAACTATAATGCTAAATGCAAATTTGTGATTGCTGTCTTTAGTATAGACAACAATAAAATTTTCTTCATCTATGTTTGGAAACTTAGGAGCAATACCTAGTAATCTTCCAAGGTGATTTATAAAAATACCACATATTCTCAGCCTGAGTCAATAGTTTGCATTATAGTCAATTAAATTAACTCCAGTTTCACACCACCAACCCACACTGTTGCTTTCCCTAATAATCAGTCATCTTTCACCCTTCAGAATAATTCTCTATTATATTCTGTCAACCCTATATAAAACAAGGGCACTACATCTATAGGTGTGGATAACCTACCTTGCTTCCTCCTTAGCAAGAACAAACACAGCAGGCCCAAATCTCTCCTTAATGTTTTTAATCTCACCTTCTCTAAAGGATATGTCCTGTTTGCCTGGAATAATTCCAGAGTGATGCCAGTGCATAAATGTTGCTTCTCCAATGACCCATACAGCTATAGACCTTTTAGCCTCACAAGAATTATATGTAAGATTACGGAAACATAGGTAATTTCCTGGCCCTAGACCCTAAGCAATTTGATTTTATCAGAAGCCGCTCCTATCTTTTAACCATAGTTAATGTCTTCAAAAATGAAGCTATATATAATGTCTACTCCCTACATAACCCCTATCTTAACATGGTCAAAGCCTTTGGCACAGTCTCCCTTGTTGATATTAGTGATAAAGGAAAGACATCTGACTTTTAGGAAGAACTTGCAATATAAACGTGACTGGTGCTTCTCTGAATGTAAGGATTTTGCTAGTGGTGTCCTTCAGGGTTCATTTCATGTTCTTATTCTTTCCAGGATTATCTACTGACCATGACCTCAAATTATATGCCAAGAAATGCAGTATGGTTTTATTTGGGAAACAGAAACTCTCCAGCTCATACCACAATAATGACACCCCCTCAAAACTGATTTGTACTCATCTCTTCTTGGACCCATCCCTGAATATAATGCCCCCTTTGGATAACATAAGTATTTAGCAATCCAGGAAGTGGTACAGGTGTAGTGTAAGCATGCAGAAATGTAAACCGTAAAAAAAATGGTTTACATTTTTGCAAACATAAAATTGGAGCCATGACAGCGAGCCAAACACATGTATTAAATTGTTAATATATGCCAATGGTTAAATATATAGCCATTGGCATAAAAAATGTACAAAATATAAAAAGTACATTTAATTTCATTTTTCGCACTATAGCGAAATTTAAGCGCAGGGCAGCGGCACGCAAACCAGATCGCAAGGAAAATAGAAAAATATAGAATAAAATTGCAATGTAACACATATCATGATTTCCCCATAATAGTCAATGGCAGGCATGTTACACCACACCATGGTGCAAGGGTTGCTAAGGGACTGTGAAAGTGTTTTGTGCGGCAGCTAGGAATCAGTAGGCAATGCCATGCAAATGAGAGGCGTAATAGTTAATCACATATTCCCCGCTGGTGTAAAGATGCATGTCACAGTGTAGCATTATAACACCAAGGTATGCCCTGGAGATAGAAATGACATCAAGAGAGGGGTGTGTCACCTTTGTTGTAAGCAGATTGGAGCATTGCTAATCCGGTTTTCCTATAGCTAAGCAAAGCTGCAGGAAAGTGGTGTGTTGAACTGGCTATAGCTTTTCTTAGCTGAGAACACACAAGGTAACCGAGTATACATGTGAATGGAGATTAAAATGTGCTTAAACTCGGTAAAAGGGATTGCATGGCATGCACTGGAGCTGAAACAGGAAGGATATAGGAAAAAATAAGGAAATGCTGCAGCAGGGAAATTGGAGTACAAATGACTAATTAACACCTAGGAACCTACAGTGGGCCATTGACAACAGCTAACAAGGCTGCAAGCAGCTACCTGCAGAACAGGAAAGGGGAGGGGCTGTACTGCAAAGAAAACAGTAAAGTGTCACAGAAGAACAAAGAATTGCAATATATCAGCTACAAAACACATTTTGCAACACATGACTGGATAGGGAAAGTACAAAACAAGAAAGACGGCAGGTGGAGGCATGCCTGATAATGGGAGGGGATCCTGGTATAAAAGTGAATTAAAGGGCAACAGATTAATCAAGGCAGGCAAGCATAACTCCACACTAAAGGCCCCATGCTTGCAGTACTCACTGTAAAACCCATAATTAAGATACCCTCCAGCTGGAATTGCTCATACACACCCAATGACATCAGCAGCATCCATAGCACAATAGTATAAAGTGTGAAAGCACCTCACACACACTTGTGTATTCCCATACACTCTGCACCATTGGTGTATACAGACGGGAACTTTTAATATGTACATGTTAGGGGCTGCCATAGCTTTGATCCACCAGCATGTGTTGGAGACTGAAGGTGGTGTGGAGGATGATGCACACAACCACCCCAGGCACCAGAGGAGGAGAAGAGTGTTCAGACCCAGGGTAAACTACCAGGGGCTACATGATCTGGAGATAGTAGAGCGTTACTGGGGGACAGGGACACTCTACAGCAACTTGTGGAGCTGTGCCGGCCATGCCTCAGAGACAGAACAAACAGAGGGGAACCCATCCCAGTGGATACGAAGGTATGTGTAAGCCTGAGAATACTAGCTACAGGTACCTTTCAAAGGCCAACTGGGGATATCATGGGGATCGCACAGGCATCAGCATTCAGGGTACTTCAACAGTTCCTGGATGCCATGTTACCACATGCCAATGAGCACATATACTTCCCCCGAATGCAGGAGGAGATGGCCAGCAATATGCATCTCTTCCACCATGTGGCAGAATACTCGGAGGTACTGGGTGCAATAGACTGCACGCACATACACATCAAGTCACCACCCGGTGAGCAGGGTAGGCGCTACATAAATCGCAAGGCATACCCCTCCATCAACTGCCAGGTTGTGTGCAATACCCAGGGCATTATCATGGATGTGTGTGCTGGCAGCCCTGGAAGCTATCACAACTCCCACATCTGGCATGCCTCACAGCTGTATTAGGTATTTGCCAGGGGGGACATCCCATATGGCCACCTGGTGGGATGCTGGCTATGCACTGGAACCATGGATGATGACTGCCATCAGAAATGCACACACACCCATGCAAGAATGCCATAATGAGGCACACGCACAAACCAGAATCATCATAGACCATGTCTTTCGGATGCTTAAATCATGGTTCCATTGCTTGGACATATCTGTTGGAGCCTTGCAGTACTCTCCAGGCACGTGTGCCCACATCTTCATAATATGTGCCATGCTACACAATATGATCCTGTGGAAACAGCTGCAGCAGGGACAGAATGGTGAAGGCCCTCACAGCCCACCACCATTGCCAAGGGCCCCACAGGCACAGAGGTACTCACACCATGAACATCCTGAGCCAGCCCCAGTAGGCAGACGGAGGCATGCCCAGTATGCCCATGCCTTGGCAAGGAGGGAACGTATAGCACACACACTGACAGTGTAGGCACCTAGGGACTGACACCTTTCTCTACCTGCACACACAGTAAAAATGGATGGCACACACACAAGACTACCTGTAAATTGTAATGTATAGGCAGTCTACTGTGTGCATCCAACATAGGCAACCCTCAACTATTGCACACACAACTTCTATTGGCACAAGGTAAGTCAACACCTGAACAGTAAATTAAGCTATCAGCATGTGCTGATACTGTATGTATAGATTCATAGGTTCATAGGTAGGTACTTGGCTAACTGCCTGAGGGCATTCATAAGCCTAGCTAAAATGTGTCAGCTTTTGCCATCCCATTGATTAGTTAACTGTCCCTCTATGGAGCAGAGCCAATGGCGGGATCCCTGGGGTGTATCTACTGTTCCCCATCCACTCTTCAAGGTTTCTCTTAAAGAGTGTTAGTGAGGGGCTCTGTATAATGTAATTAGGGATGTAGTTCCAAAACATGGGGAGTTTCTGTGACAGGAATCTGTCCTTCCAGCATATTCTAGTTATTGTTGTGTCAAGGTTTAACTCACTACAGCGTGTGGCTCACTGTGACATGGATTCCCATAGGTGGAGTATATCCATTAGGCCTGAGTTGGACATGGCTTTGTTGGCCAGCAGAGATCATCTCTGAGTAAATGAGATGCCGCTGAGTAAAGCAGGAGTTTATTCAGTCTGGCTGCATAGGACATATGTTTGAGGCCAGTAATCCTCTTGGCGAGGTACATTCATGGACCTTCCAGCTGTCGGAAGTGTCTTCTGAGATACATCCCAAATGGGTTATTATACTCTATGATGGGACTGATGAGTAAAGGGGCACTATAACCTTAGTATGTCTAGATGCGAACCCTTTAGTAATCAGATGGCCTACATGGAAGGATGTCCTAACTTTGGAGATATGATTGTCAAGGGAGAGATCACTATCTACCTTAGTCCCCAGATACCCTATTACCTCATCTGTATTAAAGTGGCTGCCACTTATGTGTTAATATGTGGGTGTTTAGTTTTTCCAAAATGGAATGACCATGCAGTTTGTGGTACTTAGCTGGAGTCCATGACTTTGACACCCTGTGTCGGTCTCTGTGAGGCCCTCTGAAGGATGTCTGTTTGCAGTCATTGCCAAACATGGTCTGCCGTAGTCCACCTGTGTTTGCCTGTACCTCTGAGAAGTATATGCCAAACAGTAGGCGTCCCAGGACTGAGTCCTGTGGGCACACCAGTTGTGACTGGTCAAGAGTTGGACCTGGAGGCTGCTAGTCTTACCATGTGGGTTCTGTGTGCAAGCCTGTTGGCAACTCATCCTGTGATGTATGGGTTTATGTACAGGCTGGTGAGGTTATCAATAATACCTGAGTGGGGAATGGTGTCAAAACCCTTGGTGAGGTCCAGGTAGTATGTGTGAATCACATCTCCCCTCATATAACGTCTTGGTGACTGTCTGTAAGATGTCAAACAGGTTCAGTAGGCATGATCTGCACTCAACCAAGCTGACCTGGGTTGGTTTAAGTGTTTGGAGGTTACCAATGTCTTTGTCAATGAGTGCCATGAGGATGCGCTCCATAGCTTTGCAGACCAGGCTAGTCAGGCTTATGGGGTGGTAGTTACCATGGTCAGTTGTGTTTCCACCTTAGTAGAGTGGAATAACCGTTGCTATGCTCCATTGTATGGGCATGTAGCCTGTGTAGAGGCTGAGGTTGAAAAGCTTAATTAGGTGGGGGGTTAGTTTGTCTCGTAGTGTTTGCAAGATGCAGTCTGGGACACCATCTGCCTCCATTGATGCTTGGTGTTGCCATCTGAGAGAGCCATTTCCACCTGTGTGTCTCTGATGTCTGGGATACTGTGCTTTCCGGGTATTGTTGTGGGCTCTTTAGGGGGTGAAGTTTGCACTGAATGTATCTGCAAGGATGTTGGTGATATCAGTAGTATCAGTATATTTTGTGCTATATACTGCACCGGCACAGTGCAAATCTGTCTGTCTACCACTTAGATCCTTGACATAGCCAAAGAAGGCTTTGAGGTTATCTTTTGAATACCTGCCTATTTTCCTGATGATGTTAGCCTTGGATGATTTCATGAGGAACCTATGTTTCTTACTAATACTGGTCACGGATGTCTGCCCTTCTTGGGTTTTGCTGTTTATCTGGACTACTGTCCTACTTTTGTTGTATAGCCTGTTTATTTCAGGGGTCCACCAGACTGGTGTTCTTGTCTAGGAGGAGCGAGTCTTGGTTTACCAGTGATGGCACGATCCATACCTCCTTGTAGGTGCTTATAGAGTGCATTTATAAATCTTTCTGTATCTTGAGCAGTGTTTTCCCTTAGTGTGGGGGCTGTGAAACTCTGTCTTTAGTAGTGTGAATGTAGCTGTAGGAAAGGTATTCACTGTGGTTTCCTTGGGTGGGGAGATGGTTGGGTGTGGAAATCATCAGTGAATAGTCCATGATCAGATCTAACTAGTGACCGGTTTACCTCTGCTGTGGTGCACCTGTCACTCATGTTGGTGATTACCACTTCTAGTATGTTTCCACCTCTCGTTAGGGAGTTTACCATCTGACACAGGGCATATGAGGTGATAAATACCAGGAAGCGCTGAGCCTGGAAGTGAGTACTCGAGTAAGTTTCCCAGTTAATGGTAGGGTAGTTGACATCGACCAATACCAGGGTGTTCGGTAGGACTGTCATGTTTTCCACTGTCTCCAGGTAGGAGGAGTGGTGGTCCTGGGTCATGGAGGGTGATCTGTAGCATGCCACAGTTTGCATTGCAGTTGTGGCTGATGTTAGCTGCACATAGGTTCATAGGTTGTACTAGGCTATCGGCCCTAGGGCCTGTACAAGCCTAGTCATAACAATTCCCTGGCTATTTCTTCCCACACTATTTACTTCCCTGGACTCCTGTCTAGCAGGGCGACTGACATGATCCCCAGGGTGAATTTCCTTTCTCCCATCCAATCATCAAGGTTCCTTTTGAAGAGAGCAAAAGTGGTACTCTGCTTGACATGTATGGGCAGTCTATTCCCATTTATTCTATGATCTTAGAGGTATCATGCTGCCCACTAACCTTGAGGTGTAGGTATCCCTGATGAATATGGGTACACCCCCTCCATGTCTGTGTCAGTCCATGTTCTGTGGCTGAAATGTGTGGTATGGGTTGTAGTCTGGTAGTGCTGATGTGCTCTCAGGAGCCTTAAAACAGGTCTCAGTTACTGCACAGATGTTGACGTTGTCCATACGGAGGAGTGCTGTGAGTGCGTGCATGTTGTGATTACAACCCCTGGGGTTGAGTAGCGTGACCCTCAATGATTTTGCTATTGTGCTGTTTACAGAGGTGGGACTCACCTTTGAGACTTGCCCAAAAAATGCACCATGGGGGCACCAATAGCCTTGGCCAGTATTCCAAAGCCTAAGGCTGAGACATGCAAGCCGGTATGGTATTGTTGCATGCATGTTTCCCATCTGTGCTTGTTTCTCATCTTTCCTGTAGGTAACCTACTGGTAAGCAATAGAAAGCCTTAAACATATGCAAGTCTTCTAGCTTCCAAGATAGACTTTTGGAGTGATTAAGTATCAGTGTTCTGTATGTTCTTGCTGCACTTAACTGTTTTCTGACTACATGGTGATTTTTCACTGTATATTGTGATCTGAAAGCTCTGTTTATTCACATATTATGTTTGTGATGGCCTGCACTTTAGAGGTTCACAGATAGGTAGTAGGGTATCTGACCATGGGAATTTAGAAGCATAGCTACAGTGTGTTGGCTTTCTCCGCACCATTGATGAAGTAATTGAGCCTCTGTCAAGCATAGCCAATGAAGTGATTCCAGGCAGAGTTGCCGGAAGCTGTTGAAGACTGGGGTGGCGGAGGGTGATTGGGGCACTTAGTGATCTAAAGAGGGCATGTTAACTTGAAACATCAACACCATTCAATTTCCCCAACAGGCCTTGCAGCTATAAAACTGGAGGGGCTCCCCCATCCCCTGGCTGTATGGTTCTGGGACACATGATCCCAGGGGTGTATATTCTGTTATCCCTTCACACATCAAGGTTTCTCATGAAGTGTCTCAGTGAGGGACTATGCCTAATGTAGTTAGGAATTTAATTTATAGTTTCTCATTTCATTTGTTATGTTTTTATTTCAAGAGTAAGTGAAGCTCAGTGGGTTTGGGCACCTCCGCCCTTTTCTTAACCTAGCTTACACATAGAAATCATCTAAATAGGAAATAGGCAGAAGCAACGTTAATGTCAATAGTGTAATGGTTACAGCATTTGCATAGTATCTGTGCATTCCTGGTTCAAATCACAATAAAGTCAGAGATGTTTTTCATGTTAAAAAGTATACCTTAACCACAGCTTGCATATCTAGGTAGTATTCTTCAGTATAATAAACATTTGAAACACCCATATATACCCATGTGTGCTGGAGGGTAAAGTCAACAGAGAATGTAATGTTATGTAAGCACATAGTGAGATGTTACTTCACTGAAATGTATATATCCTGAGTAGTTAGCAGATGTGGCCGTGTTTGCACGCACAAGTTATAAGTTTTAAAGTTTTTTTAACTGCTGCTTTAATGTCACACAAACACTTTTAAACATGCTTACAACTGCTTAAATGAGCCTTATTCTGGAGTAAAACACATTTTTAAAGCATCGCAGGTGTTGAACCCTGGACCATGCACACCATAGTCATGGGACTTACCACTAAGCCATCTGAGCTGTATACATGCTTCATGCTCTTTAGGCTACATCTGATACTAGAGGCATTCCACAGTACTGACCACAAATGGGACAGTCACTTTGTGTACATATGTACAGTACATTGTAATGTACTGTAGTTTGTGAATCAATTGTACAAGTCTACATATGTATAACTGTTACAAATTAATACTAAATATATCTATCTATATATATATATATATATATATATATATACACGTCAGTGATGTCTGCACATAGATAGAAATATATATATATATATATATATATATATATATATATATATACATATATATATATATATATATATATATATATATGTGTGTATGTATATATACAGTTACATTTATAGCCATATATATAAACATCTATGAACACACTTTGTGACACACAAGCAGTCCAGAGGAATTGAAGTGTACACAAAACACATGCAGCTCTGCTATTATAACTATTAATATTAACTTAATTCACCATAGAAGGGATGGTTGTTGTGTATGTGGAGATTGGGGTGGGGGGAGGAATGATGGGCAATGAAATTATACATCAAGGAGAGCCGGGGTTGGATGTTCAATAAGTGAACTGGAGGGGTATACTTGGAATATGGGGACACTATATAAAAGAAACAAAACAAGAACCATTCTCATCAATAATACACCCTGTCAGGTCACATTGAAACACTTAATTCCACAAACACATGAACATTAACATGTATCATACATATATATACACCAACTGACTGTCACATTTGTTTTCAGTAGTGAGGAATGCCTGTAGTAAAATGTATATTCTAAGCACCATAATATTTGTACATATCTCAGATGCCTTAGTGGTGAGGTTAGTGACTGTGGTGTTCATGGTCCCGGTTCAAGACCTGCAAGGGCTGTTAATTTATTTTGAGGGTCAAAATAAGGGCTGTCAGATGCAGGTTGATTAAAACAGTTGTAAGTGGTTTTGCACAGGTTTGCGTGACAGTAAGGGGTGCTTAAACACGGTTAAATGGATAAGCGCTTCACAGGTTTAACCTTTGCTTAACGTCACGCAGACCACGGGCAAACCTGCTTACAACCACTTAAATGTGCGTTAATCATACATTTCCTACCAGTGCCTGTTCTGAGATGTAAAATAATAACCACTTTCAGGATTAGAACCCGCAACCATGTACACCATCCTCAGAGTAACCTACCACTAAACTACCTGAGATGTATCTATGCCAGTTGAGTATTCAGACAGGTTAAAACACAAAAGGGAGGATTGGGTGGAAATAGGACAAACCGCCATGTACCCAATGAAAGATGTATGCTATATATATATATATATATAGAGAGAGAGAGAGAGAGATAGAGAGAGATACATAGATACATGTCGATATATAGAGATATACATATAAATGTAGATATATAGATAGGTTAACAACATGTACACATCTATGGAGGTACATATAAACATATGCAATAATATATATTATATATATCTATATGCATATATATATATATATATATATATATATATATATACATACATGCATACATATATGTGTGTATACAGCATCTGAAGTGTTCAAATCTGAGTATAACATGGACCATAGCAATCACACATTCTGCCACCCCCAAACAATATGAACATAACATATGAAGAGTATATGGCAATACACTATTACAAATATGTTCTATGGACATGGGCCAAATAGGGTTAGTCACCAACACACCTACAATGACTGCAAATATCCATGACAGAAATACACAGACATCTTTCATTTAGCAAAACTTTATTACATTCCGATGTATTGCCAAAAGGATTCAAGGACTAACAATACCTGCATGCTATACAGGAAGCATTTAACAGTGCCTTAATGAATCAGCCTGCAATTACCATAGTATTAGTCCACTAAGGGATAGGTGTTCACATAGGGAAAGAACCCCACACACACATATAGAATATGTATAAAAGCAGTTCCTACACACCTGCATCTGCTATGTACACCCACCAACATCTCCCTCACACCCAAACTAATTACAACAATACATGCTGTCATACCATAACCAAGTATTCACCCACTGTACGACATCTGCTGAAACCTTAACATACCTGGACAGAGACACACTAACATGGCCCTATGTGAAATAGTTGCTGTTATACAATGGAACAGCTGCTGATGTTACAGGGTTTGTTTGAACTAATTCTGTTTCAGTGGGTTGAAAACTAATTACATCAGGAAGTGTTACCAATTACTGATTATCAGCACAGTATGATATAAATTTATACCAAACTAAAGATGTCTGGTGAGCACACTGTAAACCCCCTAACATTATATGCCTAGCCATACAGCCTTGAACTGGTCAAACATCCTGGCCATACTGAAACATATGCAGAAGTATTAGGTACAGACAAACCCTGCACAAGTAGCAATGTTCAGAAATATAACAGCAGTACTCACATGTAGACCAAATCTTCCAGGCATTACACACAATATATTTGTGTTTGTCTCCATACAGCTGTTGCAATAGATTTCAAACAACACTTCCAGGCTGTCTTCCTCACAAGTAAGGCAAAGAGACAACACCCAAGTGGAGTACTCAATTATACTCCACCATTGACATGGTATTGGCTAAGGGGGTAGCTGCACAGCTGATGTTCATGTAATTAACTACTGTGGAACACCAATTAGTGATCAGGATAGCACATGTTACTGATCTCTAACTATAAAAGGATGCCTTGTCACACATTCAAACCATCTGTATTTACCTGCAGAATAGTACAAAATACCCAACAGATCGAAACACAAACCGAAAACGAGTAATATACCAGTCAATAACACCTCTGATTACTAAGAAGGTATGTATAGCATTTAGTATGTCTGTGTATGTAGTACCTGTTCTGTAATAATTACAGTGTAATCAATGCATATAGTGGAAATAGCTATCTTGTAGTGATGTATTGTTGAGCAGTAGTGATGCTTGTAGTATTCTATGTGTGTACTGCTGTAGGTCACAAGTCAAACACCTCATACAACATTAGGGATGATATATATGGGCTTGGAATTCACCATTTATTTTCCAGCCACTGTCAGTGTCAGGGTTGGTCCAACAAGTATGTGCTATAACAGGGGATAGTATATGTTGATATATTGTAACAGTAGACATATGTATGGTTGTATTAGTGAGATGAACATGTCAAAGCTGGGCTTACTGTGCAAATATGATTTGCATTGTGGGATATTATGCCAATAACTGTGTAATGTACAGTATTTTAGGCAGATCTGTATTTCATTTTAGATAGCATTTCTGTTATGTTATGCAAACATTAGTTATGTCTATTGGCAATTACAATACTCAGTAACAGGATACATATGACTTGTATTCATCTGACAGTTTAGCAGCATGATAGCAAAGAAAATTGGAAGAGCTAGGTAACAATCCATGCACAAAAGAGATGTAATATCCACCTCACTAGTATAGTTTGCAAGCAGTAACAGCTGTGCATGTGTACATGTTATGCAAATGTGTAGTGACCCTTGTTACAGGGTTGGCCCAAATGGCTATGTGCACACCTACATAGAATGGATATTGAGAGTAGAGACACACTGGTTGAATTTTCAGGTTTGTGTAGCCTAGCCTCTCATTGCCAACCTAACAGCCACTTGCAAATACTGTATGTAAGGTTGTGCACAGTACTGGTAATGAAACAGGTTGCATATCATCTGTAACTCCAGTGTAACATCTGCAGTAGGAGTGTAAGATGTAGGAGACCGCTGCCCATGTGTAATTGCTTCATAGGTGATGGCTTACACTATCTGATTATATCCTGATCATGTTGATAGTGGCAGCAGAGTCTATTGATTGTGCATGTGTACATGTTATGCAAATGTGTAGTGACCCTTGTTACAGGGTTGGCCCAAATGGCTATGTGCTATTGATACTTGTCTCTGTTTGGGGAGTGGGTGTCTGTCTCCAACAGAGCTCATGGTTCTGATGGATATGTGAGTATATACCCAGAAAAGGATACAGACCTGTTGACACTTGCATCATCTGTAATCAACTATCAGGCTGTGATGTGCTTCTCAGAGGAGGATTGCTGCTAAAGGTAGCTACTATGTTTCAGTAATAGCCAGTGTTGTCACATCCATAACACAAATATTTACTTGTGAGCATCACTGTCTAAAACATCTTCATAAGCAATAAGTAAACCAAATACAGTACTTGGTACTTGTAGTACTGAATGCTCATACAGGCATGTCCACTAGTCAGCTACTGGTGTTTACTAATGTCAGCCTTGTGTATGTGGCCATCCTGAGGAATGTAATCTCTATGCCATGTACACTGATAAACCCACCTAACACCACACCCCACACATTGTCTGTGATGCAGCTACAGGGGTAAGCTAGAAGGCAGTCCAGTCTACAGCCATGACTGGACTGGACAGTCATGAGGTGTAGGTTAACACATGCATTTCATCACCCCAACCAACACATACCCTTACCAGAACACAGTAAGGACACCCACACATGCCACCAGAAATCACACACATTCACAGAGGCTTCTAAGTATCTGGCCAAGCAAGAGACCTCCCAAGCTGGAATAGACAGACAACAAAATACAAAAACTGTATGACATAGTTTGCATAACTGTGCCACACCTCAGAACATGTGGCCAGAAACATGCCCAACAGTACTCATTTGTGAATGCAAACTCTAGCACTGTGTTACACACCAAGCTATACGAGGGCAAACATACTGTCAGCTGCCTGTCTGCCATGATTAGCCACATACCCATACACTCAGGCCACCTTTTGAACTATACACATGGCTCTGGCATATTCCAAGTTGTTGTGCAGGACCTGTGATGCAGTAGCCTGGACTGCATGGAAACACACATGTAGGAACTGCCAGGTCTTGTAGCCCATGCAGGTATGTCCCAAGGCTTGGGTAGCATTCTGCCATTGGCCAGAATGATACTGCAGTACAGGGACAAAAGGATTTTATTCCACAATTGTCTAATGTACTGGTGTAATTCAAAGGGTATCCAGTATCTCTCTGCCTGGGATAACATGGTTGACAGACCATGAAGCTTTGCCATACAGGGCCTGCACCTCTCACCCCTGGGAATCTGGATACTGGCTAGGGCTCATGCTTCCCCTATAGTGCCTTCATCATACAAAGTTCCAGTGAAAATCCACTGCTGTAACAGGGTCAGACAAGCAATAAACTGCAGGTCTTGCTACTTAATGATACATTTCAGAAAATCAATATGGACTCACCTCCGTCAATCCTTAACATGGAGAACATATCTGTGCAGTGGCTGAGATATGTCTCAATGCTCCGGAGAGCACCCCTGCATGACCATGTTATAACACATACCTCACCTCTTGGCCATTATCCTTTATTGGAACACACTGGCCACAGGTGTGTCCATATTCCTGAAGGATATGTACACCTCCACGCTAGTTGCACTTGCATAACTTCAGATGCAGTATGCTGAGCAACTACCTTTGTGCCAAAGTGGAATCCAAATTGCACCTTGCGACAGGTAACCCATCATGCTTCAGAATTCCCAAATGTCATATTGTGCTGTAATGGGGAATATTAGGTTTGAGACAGAAAACCATAATAATGGCTACTCTCAACTATCCCATTATGAACTAGGAAGACTCATGTACCAACACCTGTGCTCAATGCATGTTAGATTTCATCAACTCCAATGACCTGGATCACCATAGTCACACAAACAGGACTAACAGTATGCTACAAATAGTCAGGCTCCAAAGCCAATGTTATGCTTCTTAAGAGTGAAGTGATGACTGTCATGGCACCCATGCAGATGGACAATGCATGTGCAAATGCTGAATCCTACACAAATGCACTTTAAGCACTCACATAAGTGCAGTGATTGTGCCATTGAAACAGAACCAAGATTCAAACAAACATAAACAGGAAGGTACACTGGTGGTACCCTGCCTTAAACCGTACCACATAAGGTTGTAACTGTTGCAAGAGTGAACACACATGAGTGGAGGTGATCCCTGGTCAGCCTTAGTAAGATGCAGATACACCATATAAAGTCACACAAAGCTACTGTGAAACTAATCAGCCACATATTATGTGGCCAACCACAGAGCATTCTTTAGCTGTGTCATGAATCATAATGGCAACAACAAGACCTGCTGTGCTTCACAGCACTATGACATGAGAAGTGCTACACCTACAGAAATAGCACCTGTTCATCCAGATAGGGTCTTAGATAACCTAAACCCACACTCATAGGTTCATACTAGGCTATCTGCCCTAGGGCATTTATAAGCCTAGCCAGAGTGTGTGTGACTTTCGCCACCCATTTTAAATTAATTTTGCTATGCCCTTTTTCGAGGTTAGTATACTGTGCCTTTGTCTAACAGTGACACAGAAGTGATACCCGGGGTAAACCTACGATCTCCCATCCACTCATCAAGATTCCTCTTGAAGAGAGTCAATGAGGGACTTTGCCTAACCTGGACTGGGATTTTATTCCATAGTGAAGGGAGCCTCTGGGTTATGAATCTGTCCCTCCAGCATGTCCTATTTATTTCAGTGCTGAGGTTCAAGTCTCTCGAGCGCGTAGCTCGATGGGATTTGGATTTTCTGAGGTGCAGCATGTCCATTAATTCCGGGTTGGACATGGCTTTATACGTCAGGCACAGATCGCCTCTGAGCAGGCGGTATGCCACTGAGTAGAGCTGGAGTTTCTTTAACCTGGCAGCATATGGCATCTGTTTGAGCTGTTTGATCCTCTTGGTGAGGTACTTTTGGGGTCTTTCCAGTTGTTGCAGGTGTCTGGTAAGGTACATCCCAAAAGGGGCATTGTACTCAATTATGGGCCTGATGAGGGATGAGTAAAGAGGCACGATGACCTCCCCTGATCTAGATGTGAATCCCTTCATGATTAGGTGAGCTATATAAAATGTTTTTCTAACCACTTTGGCCACGTGGTTGTCAAATGAGAGATTGCTATCAACTTGGGTCCCCAGGTCCCTAATTACTTCTTCTGTACTTAATGGATTACCACCTATGTGGTAATTTGTAGGCACTTTGTTTTGCCAAAGGGATGACTATACACTTTTGGCATTTAGCTTGAGGCCATGGCTCTGGCACCAGTTGTCTGTTCCTATGAGGCCCTTTGGAGGATGCTTGTGTCGGCTGGAGAGTCGATTATGGCCCAGTTTGCAGTCATCTGCGAACTTGGTCAGCCACAGTCCTTCCGTGTTGGCCTGTACCTCGAGAAATATATACCGAACAAGAGAGGTCCCAGGACTGAGCCTTGTGGGATGCCACTTGTAACTGGTTTGGAGTCTGACATGGCTCCAGCAATTCTAACCATGTGGGTTCTGTCCTTGAGCCAGTTTGCAACCCATCTAGTGATATAGGGGTTTATATTTAAGCTGGTGAGCTTATCTATAATGCCCGAGTGGGGTATTGTATCGAAGGCTTTTGCGAGGTCCAGGTAGGCTGTGTGACCACCTTCCCTTGTCAATGGCCTTGGTGACTGTTTCAAAGAAATCAACCAGGTTTAAGAGGCAGGATCTGCCCTTAACAAAGCCAAACTGGGTAGGATCCAGTGTCTGTAGGTCCCCAATATCTTTATTTATGAGGTCCATGATGATCCTTTCCATTGCTTTGCAGACCAAGCTAGTCAGGCTTATGGGGCGATAGTTTCCAGGATCCGTTGAGGCACCACCTTTGTGGAGAGGGACCACTGTTGCTGTACGCCACTCTTTGGGTACATATCCTGTAGTAAGGCTGAGATTGAACAGTAGTTTTATGTTTGGGTTTAGCTCTTCTTGGAGTTCATGTAGGACGCAGCCCGGGACACCATCTGGTCCCATTAATGCTGTGTTTTTTGCTTTGGAGAGGGCAGCTCTTACCTGAGCATCTGGGATGTCAGGGGGGCAGCACTCTGCTGGGATAGATATTTGCCCTTTGGTGGGAGAATTTTGCGCTGAACCTGTCAGCTAGGATGTTGGCAATGTCTGTTGGTTCGGTGTATTTTTTGTCATTTTGGACTAATTCTGAGCATATCTGGGAATTCCCACCCAGGTTCCTAACATAACTAAAGAAAGCCTTGTGATTATCCTTAGTGTCCTGTGCAATTTTTCTCTCGAAGCTGGCCTTAGACGATTTTATGAGTGCCCTTAGTTTTTTGCTAATACTGATCAGAGATGCCTTCCCTTTTTGGGATTTTGCCCTGTCATGTAGTAGCTTCTTCCTTCTATTTTATAGTTTGTTTATGGCTGGGGTCCACCAGACAGGACGTCTCCCTTTGGAGGATTGGGTCTTGGTTTTATTTGGGATTGCATGATCCATGCATTCCTGAAGGTGTTCATAGAATGCGTTTATAAAGGATTCTGCGGTCTGGGCCATATTTTCCACAGGCCCGGGGGCTTTGAAGGATTCCACCTCGGTTTTGAGGCGTGTGAAATTTGCTTTAGAGAAGTTTTTCAGTGTGGTTTTCTGGGCAGGGTGTGGAGTCGGGATGTGAATATCCAGTGAGATTAGTTAATGGTCTGATCTTACCAGTGAGGGATACACTTCTGGTCTGGAGCTTAGAGTCCCCATGTTGGTGATGATCAGGTCCAGTATGTTTTCCCATCTTGTGGGAGTGGTAACAAGTTGTTCTATAGCATTTGAGTTTATAAATTCTAGGAATCTTTGGGCTAGGGTGTTGGAGCTAGAGTAATGCTCCCAGTCTATGTTTGGGTAGTTGAAGTCGCCCAATATAATGGTGTTTGGAGAGACCTTCATATTTTCCAGTGTTCTCAGGAAGGCTGAGTGGGGTTCCTGGGTTTGGGAGGATGATCTGTAGCAGGCTATATACTGGAAGGCAGTTTTACCCACTGTTAGTTGCACATGGATAGTCTCTGATGCTTCGTGCTGTGCCACCAACCTGGAGGTGTGGGTATCTTTGACGAACATTGATACTCCCCCTCCTTTTGTGGTTCGGTCCAAGTTTTGGGGCCAAAAAGCATGGTATGAGGTATAACCTGGTAGTGCTGGGGTGCTCTCGGGAGCCTTGAACCAGGTTTCTGTTACTGCACAGATATCGATGTTCTCCATGCTAAGGAGAGTTTCGAGTGCGTGCATCTTGAGGTTTAGACTTCTGGCATTGAGTAGCATTACTCTTAGTTTCTTATCCCTTGTGATACCTATGGAGGTGGGTTTGTCTTTTGAGCCTTGCCTAAAAAAGGCACTATGGGGGTAGCAAGAGCCTTTGCCAATATCCGAAAGCCCAGGGGTGACAGGTGTAAGCCGTCCCTAGTGAAGCATCGTGGCTTGTCGAGCATGTCATCCCAGGCTGACAGGCATTGGATCCCCTTTGAATGACACCAATACTTAAGCCAATTGTTGAAATTGATCATCTTGTCTTCATATTGTGGTATCATTCTTGGTGAGTGGCATCATTTTTGGTGAGAATAAACTGCCTCTGCAAGGCTCGAACCCAGGACCCTACACTCCATACACAAAGTGATTTACCACTACGCCATGACAGATGCAAATAAACAGCCTCTGCAAGGCCCGAACCCAGGACCATGCACACCATATACAAAGTGATTTACCACTAAGCCATGCCAGATATAAATAAACAGCTTCTGCAAGGCTCGACCCCAGGACCCTGCACACCATAGACAAAGTGATTTACCACTAAGCCATGCCTCCCCCCAACAGGTACACATATTTATATATCCATGTACACTACAGAGCCCCTGTAATAACAACTATGCAGGTACAAGCTGCACTCTCTAAAGCCATACATATAGCTTGCATGGGACCTGTCAACATCCCAGGGTGTATCCTACACATATGTCAGAACAATTTGCTCTCCACATACACATCATGTTCAATCATAGCTTCATGTCAGGCTGTGTACACACTGAATGTTGCACAGCAACAGTTATCACACCCCACAAAGTGGGAGACACCACTGATAATGGGAAATAGTGCACTACAACCCTGCTGTGTCTGGTCTGTAAGGCCATGAACCTTGATAAACTTATTTGATGTAGTCAGTACAGATGTAGATGACAGTAAGGTTGAGTCACACAGCATATCATGACCTTGCCAGGTCTTAGGACACCATCACCCATACTGTGTTCCAGTTACACTCAGTAAACTAGGTGTATATTCCTATGTCACAGGAGTGGTTGGCATTTGGACTGCTGGCAGAACCAATACTACAGAAGGTGTCTGACTACTACACGCACATCAAACCAGTGCCAGCTACAGTAATACAGGGTTAATTCCTGGTACTCCCCCTCATTGTTATCTATACCACACAGACTAACACAGAAGGCATCTGGCTATTGAAGTTTGCAAATGACTATGAACTAGGAGCAATAGTTGACTCAGTGAGTGCTGCGGGCAACATACAGAAGGGTCTTTGTGGGTCAGATGTGTGGTGTATGACGTATGGCCACAATCTGACAGCTAAGTATTGCATTGTCATCCCCTATGTTAAAAACCCTGTACCCATGAACTACCACCTAGGCAGCAGTCAACATAATGGAAACTGTCTGTGTATGGGATGCAGCTGGATAGCAGTCTTTCCTTTGATAGTTACTTCACCACACCAGTCAGGTAGTCATAAGTGGCACCCCTAATCATGACAGGATGCCATCCATGAATATAGAGATCATTGTTCAGCCATACTCAACACTCAAGTGACCCATAATAGATCACATATTTTCTTTAAGGGTTATTGGCCATGTTCAGATGGCCTACACCGGCCTTCCCAATCCCTAGCTCCACTATGTAGCATGATGCCTACCCTGAATAAAGCGATGTCCAACAGAGAGATGTTGGACATGCTACACTTACACATCCTGATTTCAAATAAACACATACGTCATGGACATCTACCTTTCTAGTACAAGGATCACAACATGCCTAACAGATCCCTGTCCCATACACTTTACATACTCCTGCCAAACTATGCATCCCTGTCCAGCAAAGCTGCACATTGCCCCTCTTTGAGACATGGTGTGATGACCGCATGGCAAATATATCACTAACCCTGAGGATCAGTTCTGCAGCACTGCTCGAACTGGCCACTGAAACTTAACTGTCTGTTGGCTACAATTAGGTAACATTTCAGCCTAGGGACATAAATGGCCCAGGGCATATAGCCTACTAGTTCACTATGACCATGCATGCTATAGTTGATATCCAACCCTGCAAATACCATCAAGCTAGCCATTGTCCCATGTATTTCACATGTGCAACACAGGTAATACATGGCAGGATGCTAAATTGCTGTACAGTGCCATGTAGATGTATATGACAAAACACATACATGTAAAACTTTCCGTGAGCAAGTCTGCAGGGTCACAGGTCATTTCCCTTAAGGTTGTGTATGACTATATATGTGACATATACACAGCATTAAGGACTATTGGATTAATGTGAACACATCCAGGCATGTGCTGATAGGTAAAGACACCAATACAGGCAAACAGACATGCCCACATCAAGACAACATCCACATGGAGTATGAGCAATGTCATCACTTGACACACACATATATGGTGATAACATCAAATCACCAGTACGTGTCAAATGTGTGTCACTTAAACATGTCAGTGGTGTTAGTATCATGTAGATTTGGAAAGACATATTTGTAATCTTAATAAATGTGATACACATGTATGTTCAGCTGTACTTCTGTACTTCTCTGTGAGTTACTGTGACCTGTCTCCATCATTATGTCTTCCAGGTATGCCGCATGCCAGGCTGCCACCATACACCCACTGGGAGGATGAGGTACTCATTTCATACCTCCTTGGCAGCCATGTAACACTTTTCAGCCATGTGCCACAGGATGCACAGCAGTGGGATACCCAGTGGGGGGAACTGTGCAGGAGGATAAATGATGTTTGCGGCCACAATCGCACCTATCAGCAGGTGCGCCAACACTGCACCGGCATCATCAGATGGGCGAAACAGCATGCAAATGCAATCACCAGGGAACAAGGTGCAACAGGTGGGGGGGCCACTCACCCAGCCCCCACTCACACATACCGAGGAGCTACCGGCCAACCTGGGGAAACCTGCAGAACTCCATCCACAAGCTTTAGCTGGTATTGTGGAGGTGGGTGTCTCACAGCCACTGAGCCTGGAGTTGCCTGGTAAGGCACTACTCCACATATAACACAACTATATTTCATATAGTTACATGTGTGACTGTACAATATGTAATGTAACATCATATGCAAGGCATGTATGCACACATGCCACATACTATAGTTTGCTACTCTATGTATGCACAGATGTGCATACTCCATAGTATAGTCTATTGTACTGGCTTATGTGCTAACATGCACATTGCACCCTGTAGCTATCACACAGGTGTGGATAATGATCTTACTGCTGTGACACTCCTATTTAGGTACCTCTGGCATTTTGCAGTGACAGCAGCCTGTTGCAGGTGAGATTGTTATTATTTATCAGGCTCGATAATGCACAGATCATATTAATTGCATGCTATCTGCCATGTAGCCATTTAACACATGTACACATAATGTATGGTGGCCCTGTTAATATATACAGGTCAGACCTGCAATGCATCACAGTGGTTACCCATGTGGAATAATTGAAGTCTATATAAAACACCTACAGTAACCTTACAAACTGTCATTGCCAGATGTGTGGACAGCTGTAAATACAATTGTGGAGGTGTGGCTCACTGTAGGTACATGTACTACAGATCAGCATTACACATGTGGGTAATACAAACAGTACTATACAGAGAGCATATGTGTGCACACACTCTAAATGTTTTGGAGCTGGAGTATGACCAGCCCACAGGATTCAACCTTGTGGATTATACCCTTGCTATGAATGTCACACAATGTCATGTGCTATCTGACATGCCATGACATTTAGTGGGCTGACTGCAACACTGCTTAACTATCCTGCAAAACATGATATCTCACATCCCAAACATACCACCCTTTCTCTGCATAACCCTGTCCTCAGTGGAGCATATGACATCTATGGGTGTTTGTCATATGGGACAACACTGACATGTGAAATAGATGCCCATCACAACCACTGGACAAAACATGTTTACACATGACCATGGAGGATGGCCAGAGACATGAAGCAACACACACAGTAGAAGTGATGTACATGTGTGTACACCCTGTTGTACATTGGCTCAACACAATACAACTATGGCCTTTGTGTAATGGTGATATTGCAGATGTGAAACACTAAACATCATACAGGCCTGTGCACAGCTCGCGTAGGCATGACATCAAACTACCACATAACATGTCTTGAACATCATGAGTGTGTCATGACATGAAAGCATTCACCTATACAGTATCCAAATACATACATGTGTTGCACAACATACACATACAACCACATCAGGCCACAGATACAGTACATTCACCTTGCTGGTGTCAGACATCACTGTCATGCTTGCTCCTCATGTGTATGAGGTACACAGATGGCATGTGGGACATGGAGTACTGCTAAGTTAGCCATGTCTGAACATAGTTGCCAGGCATCTGCAATATGGTAGCAGATGTGCAGGGATGTCATCTGTATACCCTTCAGTGACCTGTGTCACACATTTCACATTAGGGTTTAGTGTGTATACATCTCAGTGATGTGGGTTACATTCCACATTAGATATATATTGTATCTTACATAGTCATGGCTGTGAACTGTGTCTGTAACTCACACTGTATAGCAATAGTGAAGCCACATGATGCCCTGCAATGGCTATGCACATCAGCTCAATGTGCAGTATGTCACTGTATATCTGTAGGGTGGACTGACAACACTGCGTCAGCTGAAGGTCCACATTAGTATAACACATCCCTGCATTGGGACACCATTACCTCACTGTATATTTGAAAGGACACCATTGTGTTAAACATGTATGCATGTCATTCAACACATCAGCAGAAGACATGTCATACTACATGTGATTGGCAAGGTCATATGCCACACATCAGGCTGGTGTACTGTTAACCAGTGCTGGTCTGTGGCACCATTGCAAAGTAGGGACAGCCGTGTCAAACGTGTGTACAGCCACATGCACATTGTCTGTAGACTCAGCTCAGGGGTATGCAGAATAATGTTGAACAGACATGCACTGCTTTGGGGGAGAAATGCAAGCTAGGGCTCAGGCAAACATAGTATTCACTCAACATGCCCTTCTGCTCATGTTCTCCTCACACATAGGGGTGGTGGCCAACATAAAGCATCAGTGGCAGATGTACAAAGGTCAGCGATGGTCTGTTAAAATGTGGGGTATGTTGCACAAAACATGGCAGTGCTGTGCACTGGTGCATAGTGCATGCATTGTGTTGCAGGTTTGGAGCATAACCTAATAACACAAATGGTGCAATACAGGGATGTATGCTAACTACTACTATAATTGTGTAAGGTGCATGCCTTCTTCTATAACACATGCATGCTGTTGTGTGCAACTCAGGGATTTATGATAACTACCACTATAAATGTCTAAGCTGAATGCCTTCTGCCATATCACATGCATGTTGCATGCTGTTGGGTGCCATAGCATGTATCTCTGTCTGTCTGAGTCTGTCTGAATCTGTCTGTGTCAGTCTGTGTCTGTGTCTGTCTGTATCTGTGTCTGTGTCTGTGTCTGTCCATGTCTTTGTCTGTGTGTGTGTGTGTGTGTGTGTGTGTGTGTGTGTGTGTGTGTGTGTATACTGTGCTGTATAACTTGTAATGTACAGTTCTTTTCTGTCCCTCACAGGTGTTGATGTAGATGCGTTGCCTTCCTGTGGTCCACCTGATGTTAGTGTCCCCACAGACTCTAGCAGTGATGATGAAAGCATGATTGAGGCACAGGCAGGGTTGTCAGGGGCTGATTCTGTGCCATTTTTTTTGCCATTCCACCTGCATCCCCCTCATCCCCGCACACAGTTCTCATGCCTACACATACACCATCACCAGTGGCTATAGGGGAAGGACAGTTGATGGGTGGTAGCATGGAACAAGAAAGTGTGGAGACTATGGAAGCTGTGCCTGCACACCATGATCCCAGCCAATTGACTGGTGATGTCCCACACAGGCATGTGCCCAGTGCGGCTCATAGGAGGACCTCTGGCCAACATGCCCCTGCAAGACATAGCACATCAGCTGGTGTCACCAGATGCATGTTTCAGGCTGTAATGCAGGCACAGGCACATGCTGAATGGCACAACAGAGAAGTTCTGAGGCTTTAGAGTGCTGCTGTCTGTTATTTAACTGACAACATCCAGGCAATTGCAAATACTCACCATCATCTTGCAGATGTTTGGATAGACGATTGGGTGACATGGTGGGAGTCCTTGACCGTGGCATGTCAATTCTTGAACGTGGAATGTCTGTGCTGGAACATCTGGTGGGAGTGAGGCGTCGGGGACGTGGACATAGGCTAGCTACATCACCTGTTGAAGGTCTACGTGAACATGCTACTTCACATGCCCACTCCTATAATGGCAGTAGCAGCAGCAATGCAGATGGTGCTGTGCTGTCCACACCAGGACACAGCAGGCCATGTGCATGTGGTCCTGGATGGTCCTAACAGGGACACGGTTCCAGTGGACATGTGTCATCAGACAGTACCCAATCTGGACCTCTGCCTGGTAGTGCCTGTGCAACCCCTGGCATGCTCAGGTCACGTGGCTGTGCCCGGACACCGTGAACTGTGAAACCTGCCCTGTACAGTCTGCAGCTGTCAATAATACCCATGTGTAGGCCAGCCACATGCCAGACCTGTGTGCATACATACACGCACGCACCAGAAACAAATGTAGGGCTCATCAACACACACATGCATAACATCCACACACGCCCAATGAGATCAAAAGCCCTAACCCACACACATGATGTGATCCAATGGTGCAGACTAGACCTCTGGCAAACATTATCTTCCTGTGCATATGGTGATGCCTGTGCCGCATCCCTGTCATCCACACCATCGGTTCAGGGACATGCTCATATGGTCTGATGCACAGGGTGAACATACTAGGAAGACAATTGTAGATTACAATTGTTGAGTGGTGCTGACAGGCAGCAGACATACCATGTACTACAGTTTTAGAATGCATTTTATACTATTGATAGTATGTATCATGTGTAACAACAGTAACTGCATGTTGATCTTGATGTTCTGCCTTTCTCTTTCAGGTGTAATTGCATGTGCCGGGGGATGTCAGTGTTTGCAGTTAGTGTCCCATATGTAAATGTAGACTACTCACAGGTCTGTGTGATAATACCCGCATGCACTTTGTAGCTTCCACATCACAGTTATACTCTCCCAAGTTTCAAACAAGTTTACTGATCTAATGATCTAAGAGCATGATAGCTGTGTAGTAAGCTACTGTGGCCAGAGCCGTCACATCCATAGTGGGTGACATCACAGGTATAGTTAGCTGGAGTGGGGAGGAGGTAAAAGAGTGGTTTAGCAGATCACAAGGGTAAAGGCGGCTTCTCATTGGGAAGCAGTAATACCTGCCCTCATGACAGGATGCATACACATACATGGATTCACAGACACAGTAACACACCCACACACTCGGGGATTCACAGACACAGTAATACACACACAGTTACCAGTGTTGGGATGAGAATCCTTGCCTATGTACAAATCATCATTATAGTACTATGCAATTACAAGATGTCCCACAGAGATTACACAAGTCCAAGTAGTCAAAATGGCTTAAGATCAAGGACATTAACAGGGATAATAGATTGCGGTGAATGTATGTGGGGAGGGGGGTTCATCAGTAGGCTATGTAACAACAAGCCTCACCCCAGGGCATACATGTTTACAGGCGGTTAGAATGCCCTTATAAGATTGATGACATCAACAGGGATACTAGATTGCATTGAGTGGATGGGGGGAGGGGGTCTTATCATTTCACTATGGTAAAATACAGCCTCAGTCCAGGGAGTGGACAGCCATACATATACACACACACACACACACACACACACACACACACACACACACACACACACATGCACACTGCGGCACTCCCAAAGATATACAGCTATGTCACAATTATACAGACACTTGACATTTGTGATTCAAACACCTGCCTATGTCTTGCTTTCTACACTTCACTCTGTACAGATGTCTACAACAGTGTACAGGAGAGTGAAAAACATTTGGGATGTATTCCCCACCATACGTGGCATATATGGACACACACACACCCACACGTGCCAGTACTGTGAATCAAACACCTGCCTATCTCATGATAGGTATTACAGAGCAACAGCACTATCGCACAAACTATAAAGTGTACTGACTCTTTCCTTTGCCAACTGTGCCAATATATGCACAATATATTCTCAGGGGAGGTGTTACTGTTCCAGGTGTCAAGAGGTTAGCCTTCAGTGTCACCCTTACTGCATTCTACATTGTGTGTCTTCCCCTTCAGTTAACAGAACCATAGCTTAGCAGTTACACAGGTTATTGTAGGAATGGTTGCAACACACCTGTGAGCTGTCCTCGGTAATCATTCATCTGCAAAGTAGTCCTACCACTTAGTTATCCATACCTAAAGGACAGTTTACTGTACTTTGAGCATATCACCATATACAGTTAGCAATGTTGAGGCTGCATTGCAACTGCATGATGTACTAAGACAACAGTCACCTTCAAACATCAGACACTGCACACACATGGAATCTAAACACACGTCAATACATGTACACATATGCAGTCTCCATCAGTAAGTGGACTAGCAGGTCAAGAGGATACATTCCACACCTTCCCCACACCATGTGTGAAACCTAGCTGAGTATTACACCATAATGGATATTGTATTCATGTACTGGTAGGACACACAGCCACCTTCACTGAGTAGCCAAGTGTACATTTATGCCAACAGCACATCAGCAAGACACACACACAGTAATATTCCATGTCATGATCCCACAAACTGTTAGTTGACAGTTCCACTGTGAAGCCAGGGCACTGTAATGGTTAACAGTGAGCACATCATATTTGCCATACATACATCATATTTGCTACACACACCTCATGATTACTTGCAGGGAGCCAGCAATGTGCTCTGTTTGAGCTAGGCATTACACTTATTCAAACATGTGCAAGGTCTGTGGCTTGTAAACATTTCACCCCAGCACGTTCTGGCTATTGTGGTAATAAGGGTAATATCCAGACAGCACACAGCATGCATGGCTTGCAATTGTTGACATGGGGTATATGTAGGAGCTGTGTGCACACATGGCTGTACATGTCATGGACATATCATCTGTAACTACTCAGGAACATACAAAGCATAGCTGTATTTCCCTGTGTCTGTCAATGCAGGCTATGTGTGTAGGTCCTATGATCCTGTTATTTGGGTATGTTTGCAGGCATTGCATTTGGTGGACATGTCTAATGCCATACATGCCACATGGGTTGTTGTATGACATGATAGGTGTTGTGGGTGACCAGTAGAGAGGGAATATTACTTCTGTCAACATAGATATCAAACCATATGTACTGTTAGCATTCAGCAGCCATGGACCTTTCTTGCATGTGCATGTGTGTAATGAATGTAGCCACCTGTATATACAAAGGACAACAACAGCAATGGTATTCTCATTTATGTTGTATGAGTGTGGGATGTACATATCCAGGGCAGGTACATCTAGGTCATATCCAACCATGAGTGTGTTGTTTAAGGGTGTACAGCAACAGTCAACTGTGTTAATGATGACAACATCTGAGGGACCCTGGTATGTGTACAACTGACCTGGTTACAGACAGTGGTATTATTGCATTGCATAACACATTATGCAACTGTATCAGTACATGTGCACTTTGCACAGTTGATGTAGGGCTAGGTACAGTCCACCAGTCGGAGGTTGTTTGGTAGTGTTCTACCATACTATTCCATACCACATGTATGGATGTTTGTTGGTAGTCTGAGGACATGGTGGTGGATGTATATGAGGATACAACCTAGAATGCAGCTTTTGCCACTGTCACCTGTACCTGACTCATCTGTGATGAATTATGTTGGAGTAGTGGTCTTTACTTGTGAGTAGCCTTTATGAAGATGTGGACACCACCTCCTGGAGTGGTCTGTACCAGTGTTATGGCCCACATGTCTGGATCTGAGTTATATGGTGGTAGTGCTATTGTGCACTACAGAGCCTTCAGCCAGGTGTTCCTCACTGCACAGATGTCAGTATTCCCCATTGTAGAGTCTACATTGAGCAAATGGATTACGAAAGCCACACATCTAGCACTGGTTAGCATAAGCATCCAGTGCAATGTCTTGTAGGTGTCAGGGTGTTACTTCGGTGTTTAGGACATGTGCCTTGGAATGCCACTATATGGGTAAATACAACCTAGGTATTATCCACAATCCCTTGAATCATGGATGCATGTGCTCTGTGACAAAGGCATGTCTTTTTTCAGTCATGACATCCCAGAATGACAGACACTGGACAACATCATAATGACAGCAGGACATTGGCTCATTGTTTTGATCAAGCAGTTGCCACTCGTACCATAACATCATTGTGAGTGGCAGTATTGTGTTTGGTATCAAATGCTACATCTAAGGTGATGGACAGCAGCAGACGTTGCGTAGATGACCAATGTCAGATATGCTTAGTGGAGCGGTCCTGCTAATAATGACAACTGCAAACACAGCTGGGAGAGGTCATCTTGATACCTGCACCTCAGTACCATTAGACAATGGGGCTCACATATTATGCTTGCACATACCACTGTTCCAAGTGTAATGCCACTGTCCACAACCTGATATCACTGTATGCCTTTCAGGGCAGCAATGTGTGTGACACATGCTGTAGTTAACATCCACCTGTATGTCCCAGTTAACCTGTTGTCTGTCACTTCTACACATGCATGATTGTATATACTTCACATATATATGGCAGTATGTCATGTACATGTATGCATGTGTATCACACAGCACAGACGCAGATATATCATTTACGGGCCACATACAGGTTTCTGAAATTTAAAAAAGTTCAGTTACAGATTTGCTGTTCTGAACTGTTTGTAAGTTTCTTGGAGGCCAGTGCTTGCTTGGGCTAAAGGGAAGTCTCTGTGTTCATCAGTGGCAGTGATTAACACTGAACAGCCTGCCTGCCCTTGTAGGAGTGGTTACTGCCTAGAAACTGTAGTTTTATTGGCCATTTTGGGTCAATTCCAAACTCCTTGGTCTCTCTCTCTCTCTTAAAACCCTGCTGCCTCGTGGTTTTGGCATCTTTCCAGGCTTGATAGTTGTTGCTGAAGCACCTACCAAGGGGAGAAAACCCTGAGAGAAGAAAGGAGGCACTTCTCAGATTTTAAGTATTTTCTTCTGATTTTTTTGTTTAAAATTTCTGCTTTGCCACCTACTTTTCGGCATTTTCCGGCTTGCTAAAGTTGATATCTGTATTAGAAACAGTGTTTAAAACACATCTAGAGCCTGTTTACTGCATTTCCTGTGTTGCACTTAATTTAAAATAATTTTTTTTCTTAAAATTGCATTTTACCTGACTCTGGCCTAGCACTCAAGTGTGGGTTCATTTATTGCACTGCTCTGACTAGTTTGCTACTTGTGTATCTCTACTACCTTTAAACTAAAAAAAAAAAAAAAAAAAAAAAAAAATCTTGCTTTTTTCCCACTTTCTGAAATTTAAAAAAGTTCAGTTACAGATTTGCTGTTCTGAACTGTTTGTAAGTTTCTTGGAGGCCAGTGCTTGCTTGGGCTCTGTGTTCATCAGTGGCAGTGATTAACACTGAACAGCGTGCCTGCCCCTGTAGGAGTGGTTACTGCCTAGAAACATTTTGGGCTAATTCCCAGCTCTTTCAAGTTCCCTGCCTTAAAACCTGCCTTTGCGCGATTTTAAACTATTCCCAGCTCCACAAAGTCTGCTCTTCACTTTTTCCCTTAGAACTGTTCTAAATCTCAAAGTAAGCACTCTATTTCCATTCTAAAGGCCTGCACTTGATCTTATAAATAATCTTATAAGTAAACACTAACTAAAGCACTACACCCTCTTATACTCCTTATAAGTACTTAGCTCCCTATTGGTCCTTTCTGATCAGTCAAAAAACTGTTCCTTATACTGTTCTGGCATGTCCAATAGTCAGTTTCGGGTTTACTCTCCAGTCCAGCTGGTGAATCTGGGTATCTTGAGGCAATGTTACAACTGCCTTATGTACACAGACCACCCCCTCCTCCTCCCATCAAACTCAAATATATGTGAGAGATGCAACTATATAGCCAAACTGGAGGCTGAGCTCTCTCAACCCAGCACTGGCACAGTCAGTCAGGAGGAGAAGGTAACCACACACACCACTATTCCAGTCTCACATTCAGCAAACCAAACACATAAACACACAAAAACATACTCGGAGGCTCTAAATATAAATCTGCCAAAGCAGCAGAGACCTCCAAAGCAGACATCCAAGCAACCACTACCCGCAACAATACCCACGTATCACATATTTCACAAAGTCAGTGTGCCACACAGCCACAGCCCTTAAGGTTAAACAACACACCTAACACACTTATAATAGGGGACTCTGTTGTCAGACACACTGATGTCCCTCTCACCAGACTGAACAAGGAGAAGGTCACTGTAAGCTGCCTGTCGGGTGCCAGGATCTGCCACATAACACAGGCACTCAGGTCACTCCAAAGCAAGTACAAATATGACTCCGTCATTGTCCATGCTGGTGTGAATGACCTGAGAGGTACCTCCCTGGACTACATGAAAAGAGACATAGAGGAGCTCTCTGATCATGTAGCCCAGACCGGTATGACCCTGACCTTGAGTAGCATCTTGCCCTCACCAAAAATGATACCACAGTATAAAGACAAAATGATAAATTTTAACAATTGGCTAAAGTATTGGTGTCATTCTAAGGGGATTCAATGTCTGTCAGCCTGGAATGACATGCTTGACAAGCCACGTTGCTTCGCTAGGGAAGGCTTGCACCTGTCACCAAGGGCACCCGCAGGCAGGTGCAAGGGGGTGCACTTGCACCCCCCTGGAACCGGCTGGCCGAGAAATTAATTTAAATAAAAAAAAGTTTTTTTTTAAAGGGCGTTCCTCTTTAAGAACGCCCTTTGCATCCCGTCCAATCGCACAGACGCAACAGGTGTTTGCGACTTGTTTTCATCTTCTGTCTGTGCGCGACTGATGGTTTACGTCCTTTTCTTTCGCGCCTACTGGAGATTTGAATTCAAGAGGACGTTTGGACTGTGCAGATGAATGTAGAAGTGAAAGGTAGGTGTGTGATGTCGTGTGTGTATGTGTGACAGAGGGAGAGACTCCGGTATAATTCTCAACTACCTAGAATTTTTATTTTTGCCTCACATTACATTTCTGTATTTTTTTGTTTGTATACCCAGGCTGTGCGCCTGAAATTGATCAATATTCATCAGTGCTCACCCATATACCCATATCTGTCCCTAGTAGCCAGTTTGTATCAATAGGACAAGAATTTTTTGGTATTAAAAGAATCAAAGAAAATGCTGTTGATGGGTACCAAAGGTTCAGAATGTCGTTTTGGATCTGAAGGTTTGGAGGAAATAGCAAGCAAACCACTGAACTATATTCTTCAGCAAGTTCATAAAGCGTTCATTGGGGCTTGTTTGGTAAACGCACTCAGTATCGGCGAACAGTAACTAGAAAGCTCTTGAAAACACGCTTATAGGGAAGTAGTTGCAAAGTCACAACGATGGGCATTTCAAAGTAAAAAAGATGGCAAGTTAGTTCATCATCCTGTCCTGACCCCCTGCTGATTTTGTTCTTTAATAAAGTGCAGACTGCAGAGGGTAAAAACCAAGGCTGCAGTACTTGCATACCAGTTTACTCTTTGTGGTGCGTGCAGCTCTACCCAGGTAAGCAAATATAAATAAATAAATGAATACATTTAGTCTGATCCTCTTAAAATTTGTGGCTGTCTAATAAATCATTACA
>NC_056729.1:772170936-772208436 GCF_019279795.1 Protopterus annectens
TCACTGGACATCCATATCACATCCCCACCCCCAGCAAAGGAAATCACGGTGAAAAATTTCTCAAAAGCAAATTTCACACTTCTCAAAACCGAGGTGGAATCCTTCAAAACCACCGGGCCAGTGGAAAATACTGCCCAAACAGCAGAATCCTTTACAAATACATTCTATGGACACCTACAGGAATGCATGGATCGTGCTATCCCAAATAAAACCAAGACTCACTTCTCCAAAGCAGGAGACCAGTCTGGTGGACCCCAGCCATAAATAAGCTATACAACAGAAGGAGGAAGCTACTACATGATAGAGCAAAATCCCAAAAAGGGAAGCCATCTCTGATCAGTACTAGCAAGAAACTACGATCCCTCATAAAATTATCTAAGGCCAGCTTCGAAAGAAAAATTGCACAAGACACTAAAGATAATCACAAGGCCTTCTTTAGTTATGTCAGGAATCTGGGGGGCAACTCCCAGATATGCTATGGGTTAGTACAAAATGACAAAAAATACACTGATCCCACAGACATTGCCAACATCCTGGCAGACAGGTTCAGTGCAAACTTTCCCCCCCTTCCCCTCAAAAGACCAAATGTCTATCCCAACAGAATGTAGCCTCCCTGACATCACAAATGCACAGGTGAGAGCTGCCCTCTCCAAAGCAAAAAACACAGCATCAATGGGACCAGGCGGTGTCCCGGGCTGCGTCTTACACGAGCTCCAAGAAGAACTAAACCCTCACATAAAGTCACTGTTCAATCTCAGCCTTGCTACAGGATATGTACCCAAGGAATGGCGTACAGCAACAGTGGTCCCGCTCCACAAAGGTGGTGCCACAACGGACCCAGGAAACTATCACCCTATAAGCCTGACTAGTCTGGTCTGCAAAGCTATGGAGCGTATCATCATGGAACTCATAAACAAGGACATTGGTAACCTTCAGACACTGGATCCCACCCAATTCGGCTTTGTTTAGGGCAGATCTTGCCTCTTGAACCTGGTTGACTTCTTTGAAACAGTTACCAAGGCCATAGATGAAGGGAAGGTAGTCCACACAGCCTACCTGGACCTCGCAAAAGCCTTTGATACAATACCCCACTCGGGCATCATAAATAAGCTCACCAGCTTAAATATCAACCCCTATGTCACAAGGTGGGTTGCAAACTGGCTCAGGGATACAACCCACATGGTCAGTATTGCAGGTGCCATGTCATACCCCAAACCAGTTACAAGTGGCATCCCACAAGGCTCAGTCCTGGGACCTCTCTTGTTTGGTATATACTTCTCTGAGGTACAGGCTAATACGGGAGGACTATGGCTGACCAAGTTCGCAGATGACTGCAAGCTGGGCGCCATAATCGACTCTCCAGCTGACACAAGCATCCTCCAAAAGGGTCTCACAGAGATGGATAACTGGTGCCAGAGCCATGGCCTTAAGCTAAATGCCAAAAAGTGCATAGTCATCCCCTTCGGGAAAAACAAAGTGCCCATAAATTACCACATAGGTGGTAATCAATTAAGTACGGAAGAAGTAATTAGGGATTTGGGGACCCAAGTAGATAGAAACCTCTCTTTTGACAATCACGTTGCCAGAGTTGTTAGAAAGACCTTCTATATAGCCCACCTTATCACGAAAGGGTTCACATCTAGAACAAGAGAGGTTATTGTGCCCCTCTACTCATCACTCATCAGGCCCATAATTGAATACAATGCCCCATTTGGGATGTACCTTACCCGACACCTGCAGCAACTGGAGAGGCCCCAAAAGTACCTCACCAAGAGGATCAAGGGACTCAAACAGATGCCGTATGCAGTTCGGCTAAAGAAACTCCAGCTCCACTCAGTTGCTTACCGCCTACTCAGAGGTGATCTATGCCTGACGTATAAAGCCATGTCCAACCCAGAATTAATGGACATGCTCCACCTCAGGAAATCCAAATCCCTTAGAGCTACTCACTCCAGGGACTTAAACCTCAGCACAGAAATAAATAGGACATGATGGAGGGACAGATTCTTATCCCAGAGGCTGCCCTCACTCTGGAACAGAATCCCAATCCATGTTAGGCAGAGCCCCTCACTGACCCTCTTCAAGAGAAATCTTGACGAGTGGATGGGAGATCGTAAGTTCACACCTGGGATCTCTTCTGTGTCCCTGCTAGACAGGGGCACAGTAAACTAACCTTAAAAGGGCTATCTTCTGTGACCTACTCTACAGAGGCATAGTAAACCAATCTAAAAGGGTGGCGAAAGCCAAACACACTCTGGCTGGGCTTGTAAATGCCCCAGGGCAAATAGCCTAGTATAAACCTATGAACCTATGGTAGTAAACCTGTATGATGTGCATATATACTGACAGTTAAGATGTACATAGCTGTAAACCTGTGTGATTATAATAGGAGTCCATTACAATGTGTTCTGTACATCTAAGTGTATGAGCATGCACACTGTGGCCTTCTGTGGTTAAAATCGGAGTGCATCCCAAACAGCCCTGTGCTACTAAGTGTATGAGTGTACCCACTGCCACCTTGTGTAATTTGAGTCAATGCATCCAAACAAGCCATTTGTTTCTAAGTGTATGAGCATGCCCAGTATAACCTTGTGTAGTTGTAGTCATAGTGTATCACAAACGACCCTGTGCTACTAAGTGTATGAGCATGCCCGCTGTGACCTTGTGTAATTGGAGTCAATGCATCCAAACAAGTCCTGTGATTCTATGTGCATGAGCTTGACCACTGTAATCCTGTATAGTGATAGTAGTTGTCCATTTTACAGATAGGCATACTCCAGTTCAGGGAATGTTGTGCTACAACTATACCTCTCAGGCCTACCTATGTCCTACCTGCAGATTATGTGTCTTGTTTGTGCTTACAGGTTGTAATGGACTCCTACTTTAAACACACAGGTTTACAGCTATGTACATCTTAACTGTCAGTATCCCTGTTGATGTCCTCAATCTTAGAAGGACATTCTGACTGCCTTAAAATGGGTAATCTCTGTATAGCATTTTTTAACTTTGTAGTACTGTAGTAGTGATCTGTAGATAGACAGAAGTTCTGATCCCACCACTGGCAACTATATGTGTGTGTCAGCAAGTGGTTGTGTGTGTGTATTTGTGTCTGCATTCTGTCATGACAGTGGGTTTTACTGCTTTCCAAAGAGAAACCACCTTTTGCACTGGCCTTTATCCTTGTCATCTGCTAAACCACCCTTTTCCCCCCTGCTCACTGCAAGCAATCAGTCCTATGATGTCACCCAGCTCAGAAGCAGAATCAGAGTAAGTGTAATTGTATGGGTCCTGTGGCACGTACCCCAACTGCATACCACTCTACTAGTTACCTTTACATAGGCAAGACTTCTAAGCACAATACTGGCAAGTATGTGTGTTTGTGTGTGTGTGACTACCCTATAGCCAGGCATACACATGTGTTATGTCTTTTAACATGCTGCACACGATGGTAGTCATCTGTGGTGAGTGGAGTCTACAAAGTATTACATAGTTAGGAATAGAAAAGAATAGACAGTCAAGAACGACTACTGTTGGGTATGTTATTTTCCTGTGCCACTGTCGAGCAGTGACACAGATGTGGTCCCTGGGGTGTATGTCCATACCCATCATCCCCCCACCCAAACTCCACAATTCCCAGGGTATATTTCCATAGCCATCATGCCCCACCCCAAACTCCACATACACAACAACCATCCCTTCTCTGGTGAACTGATTAAGATTTAAATGTTGTAAAACAAGAGTTGCTTCTGTTTTGTGTACATGTCAATTCCTTTGGAACCATTGTGTGTCACAAAGGGTGTTCAGACATGTTTATATATATGGCTATAACTGTGTCTGTGTATATGCATATATATATATATATATATATATATATATATATATATATATATATATATATATATATGTGTGTGTGTGTGTACACATCCCGTAAGTGCATACAAGTATTTAGTATTTAGTTATAACATTTATACATATGTAGACTTGTCTGTGTTGTTTCAGAGTACAGTACATTCAAGGGTACTGTACATATGTACACAAAGTGACTGTCCCATTTGTTTTCAGTACTGTGGAATACCTGTAGTAAAATGTGTGTTATAAAACCCATAAAACATGTATACAACCCAGATGGCTTAGTGGTAAGTCCAGTGACTTTGGTGTGCATGGTCCAGGGTTCAAGACTTGCAAGGGTTGTTGATAAGGTAATTTAGGACTGAATAAGACACTTTTAAGCAGGTGTAAATGTGTTTTTGTGACAGTAAGGAGCGGGTACACACAGGTAAAAGACATGTACAACTCACAGTACACTTGAAATGCCCTTCTTTGGCAAACCTGCTGATGTCACCCACCTAGATATACACTTCTGAGATTGCTGTTATCCAGTAATCTCTGTAGCGCATTCTCTAACTGTGTAATGCTGTAGTTTGGTAGATGTTCTAATTCCAGAATTGACAACTGTGTGTGTGTGTGTGTGTCTGTCTGTCTGCCTAAAAAGGGAACACTGATTTTTAGAGTATGTACATTCCTTACAATTCACATACTCAACTTTGGCAAGGGTGCTGATGTCACCCACCTAGAAATACACTTCAGGGAGTGCTGTACCCCACTAGTTTCTGTAGCGCATCCTGTAACTGTGTAATGCTGTAGTGTGAGAAACTAGTTTGGTAGGTCTTCTAATCCCAGACTTGCCAACTGTGTGTGTCTGCCTGAGAAGGGCACAATGCTTTTTAGAGTATGTACACTCCTTACAATTCACATACTCAACTTTGGCAAGGGTGCTGATATCACCCACCTAGAAATACACCTCTGGGACATCTGTAACCCAGTAATTTCTGTAGCGCATCCTGTAACTGCATAATGGTGTAATATGATAAACTAGTTTGATAGGTGTTCTAATCCCAGACTTGCCAACTGTGTGTGTGTCTGTCTGCCTGAGAAGGGAATAATGTATGCACACTCCTTACAATTCACATGCTCAACTTTAGCAAGGGTGATAATGTCACTCACCTAGAAATACACCTCTGGAATTGCTATAACCCAGTAATTTCTGTAGTGTGTCCTGTAAGTGTGTAATGCTGTAGTGTATTAAACTAGTTTGGTAGGTGTTCTAATCCCAGACTTGCCAACTGTGTGTCTGCCTGAGAAGGGAAAAATATGCACACTCCTTAAATTCACATACCCAACTTTGGCAAGTGTGCTGATGTCACCCACCTATAAATACACCTCTGGGACTGCTGTAACCCAGTATTCTCTGTAGCATGTCAGGTAACTGCGTACTGCTGGAGTGTGATATAGAAATGTGGTAGGGTTCCATCCACAACCATGGCAGTTATGTCTGTTTTCTGTGTGTTCCAATGTCTGTGTAGGGAGCAATAAGGGTGATCCAGCTGATGTCATTCCTTGTCAAATACTCCTCTGGGAAACAAATTCCCTAGTAATCCTTGTGGTGCGTCCTATAACATCTCCATGCAGTAGGGTGATATAGATCTTGGTCATGGGTTCTATACCCACACATGTCAGTTGTGGATGTGTTGTGTGTGTCTCACTGTCTGTTTTGTGAGAAATTAATTTTCTGCTGTCATTCCTTGTGAAATACACCTTTGGGGATTGGGTAGTCCAGTAATCTCCATAGCAGTTGCTATAGCTATGTAATGCTGTAGTGTGATAAACTAGTTATGTAGGAGTTCTATTCCAAAACGTGGCAAATGTGTGTGTTTGACAGTCAGACCCTGTGTGGAGGTGGCTCTGAGTGTCTAACCATTGGACATGTTGCAGAGCAGTTTTTGTAGTTTTCCTATATTGTGGCCATATTATATGTCACATTGTCCACCTCACGAGGATTACAGATTTCAATCAACCAAGAGACTGTGTTGGCAAGCTATACCCCTACATCTGGCAAAAGACCTGGTGAAAAAAGTAAGCAACCCTACTATTACCCAGAATACGATCTGAACCCATGTGTCATACACAAACACACTTGCCTAGAAAATCCCACTATGTTGCTATTACCCTGCACATTGTTGACAGATAGTAGGCATAGTGTGAATGCAGTAGGCTGCAGAGGGCATGGCACCCTGTCCACCAGTACAATAGGCACATAATTGGGACAATGCACTTTCGCTATGTTCCCCTCTGGATGCCTGAACATATGTGGTGCCATCAAATCTGATCCACAAAGGACATACAATGCCCTGTATGGACAGATGCCACTGACACCAGAGAATACCTGTATCATGCTATCAATGCAGGTGCAGGGTCAACCTGCTGTCTATTAGCAGGTCCGGCCACACCAGGCCAGGAGTAGCACATCTGATGATAACAGTCTGTGTACACAACATGTACTAGGCAAACCAGGTACACTTAAACATGTCACTGTACATTAATGTGGGATGTGCACATCCCAGGCAATGTCCATGGCAAGGACTATCAAGCACAGACATGGCATGCATAACAAAGCAATGGCCACACACAATGGTAACCAAGATGCCAGGACAGTTAATACGATACCCATCTGTGTGGGACATTGCAGACACTATAAACCAAAAAAGAGAGATGAAGGCAATGAATTGAAACCAATAACCAAACGAAATTGCCAACACACCACAAAGGAAGCTCGCAACTCAGCTGGATGCCAGAGTTTATTGAAATGCAACAAGAAAATAACGCTTGTAATCCAAGTACGTTTTCGATAAAAATCTTCGTCAGAATCAGTACAAAAACACACAGTTAATGCTTGTTCTAGTTATATACCCTATCTAATTGACATAATTAATTAAGTATCAATCAGTAAAGTCAATTACAAACTACCAAGCAAGCTTATTTTAAAAACACATACAAACATTTCTAAAAATCTAATAAGAATTAACTTTCAACTTATTATTAATAAAATTTGTATAATAGGACATGTTTGCATATATAAATGTCATTGTATTATATGCAAGATTAAAAACAATCTAAATAATTAACCACAGCTCTAAAACAATAAAATATGTGTGCACAAAGTATATACATTGTGTGCTGCCATCTAATGGTTATAATGGATAAATAAACTCAATACTCATAACTTAGCTGATCTGAGTTTCAATACTGGCTTAATGGACAAAAAGTCATTAAGTCCCGGGGATTTGTTACATTCCAAAACTATTTGCCAGTATAATTCCTTGCAGACACTATACCCATGAACCACACTGCAGACCATTGTCAGGTGGCCTAATACCAAGGATTACCCCTCACCCAGACTTGTACAGCCATCTTGCACAGCCAACCACTACACACCCATGAAGCAATGCACACATGCATGTCAGTACTCGCTCCTTGTGTCTGTGTGTGGGGTATGATGTTCCCAACCACAGTCACACCCAGTATAGCTCCCACTGGCATACTGACTGATGTCAGACACGTTCACATGCCCTAGCCCATAGAACCTCAGGATAACCCCTGTGGTGCATGTAATACCTGTGCATTACTGTAGTGTGGCAAACTAAGTAGTTAGGAAGTGTATTTGTGAGCCTGCCAAAGTGTGCTCATGTGTCTGAGTCCCTTAGAGAGTGTGGCTGTGTTGGCAATAACATCTGGTCATGTGGACAGCCATGTGTGCTACACCTAATGTATGTCTACTATATCTCTGTTGCAGATGTTGCTCACCAGCGCACATATATGTTCTTACAGCACACCAACATGTCAGCTATGTGGCACATGGAATAACTGCATGCACTTATAATAGTAATGGATAGTCAGTCAGGGGGTTGAAACCCTGTACTGGTAGGTGTGTGACAGATGATGCTTAGGTTTTAGTCTCCCAGACCTTCTCTGATGTACTTTGCCTCTATTTGTCCCTCACACACACTTTCTGGTGGATGTGGAGATGTACACCTGCTCAGCAGCAGCTTGTGTTTTGTAAGTGATGGTCATGGTCAGGTGATGGCCTCTGCGCCTATTGCAGTCCTCCTCTAGCTGATTGCTTGTGGAACAGCTGTGGTGACATTCCTATAGCCAGTTGCATGAAAACACAGTACAATATTTAGGAACATCATGTTGGTATTTGCCCATGACAGTCGCTGTGAGTGGAACCTGGATCTGGTGTTTGGTAAACAGTATCACAAATGAAATCTGGATATTCCTCAAATGACATACACAGTGGAAAATAGCCTAAAGACGGGAGGGTGATGTGCCAGACATGACTACAGCATGTAAGTGTAGCTATACTTCATTCAGACTACTGCCAATTTAACAAGTTGTGTGTGGTAATGTCTAGTCTGCATGTTTTAATAACTGATAAGGCAGTGCTCTGTTTGTGAGGAAACCCCCATCTGTAGGGTCATCTGTGGACTGGTCAGTGTGTGGAACCATTTGTTTCTTGTGTTACTCACAGAACACACATCTGTGAACTGCAGAAGCATAGTGTGAGGGTTGCAGTCAGTACATTGTGACAGTGATGAGAGTTCCTGCCATTGCATCCCTGATTGGACATACGTTACATGAAACAGTGGTATGGCAGTCACTGTCTGAGGTTATCACAATGACATGACAATAGTGGGTCACTGTTCATAGCTGCAGTCACAAGTCATCTATGCTTTGGACAGATGTCATGCAGTATATATGCATGTGTTGTGCTCCCTCTGAAAATGTATGACATCTGTTGTCTTGGGTTGATGGTAATATCTATACATGCTGTTATAAGTAATCCTGAATGCTGTTGACTATTACTAATCCTTATCTGTGTTAATACTACAACACCATAGGCTGTATGGGATTGGAGGTCCCAGCGGAACCACCTGTCCCACTTCAGCTGGCCATGGCACCGGGCACCAGCACGTCTGGGGCCCAGCCTTGGAACATCCACCTCTGTTGGCTCTGCACCACCTCCTGTTGGAACCGCCACTGAGGATGGGGCCTGCCCCCCCCCCCGGGAGCAGTTCCAGACAGGAACTTGTCAGCCGTCGTACAGTCCAGGCTGTGGTGCGTAGGGGGCTCAATAAGGGGTTTTGAGGCCAACTATGCCAGCTCGAGGGCAGAGTGTCACATTTAGAGGGTAAGTCTGCCCCTCCTAGACAGCCCCCAGCACAGCCACCTTTGTGGCTGTGAAGGTGCAGAGGTGGCTGCCCATGGGTGGGGACCTCCGTCACACTGTTTCCATTTGAGGGCTCATGGTTTTGTGACTGCCAAACACCCCTCCCCGTCCAAGGTGTATCCCCCCCCATGTGTAATATACCACCCCTGTATGCTGTCTTGTTTGTCATCCTACCCAACCTATCCTCCATGAGCATACCTACTCTCCTTCCCCAACATCCCATTCTCACCTTACGAAAATGGAAACAAAAGGCCAATCTGTTCCCAGAACAACTTTTGCCCCATACATAGCTGTCCATTTCACACACGTGTCTACTGGACACATGTAACCTTTTTAACTTGCATCACAACATATTACTGTTGTCCTCACCCCTCTCTGAGGCACACGATCCTGGTATGCACATGACTCCTAAGGGTTCCAGGTACACGTGATGCAGATGACCCCATTGTACACATGACACTACCGGTCCCTCTATGGTTTCCCCATTTAACTTTTTAATGATGATGATGTTGCACACAGCACCTTGCAAGAGTACTGTTCTCACATAATGATTGCACAGGAAATGTTTTGTTAATGTAAATGAAATGCTCAAAGTAATGTATTTGGGCAATGTACAAATATTTGCGTGTATTAATGACACTGTCTGTCTGAGGGAGTCTTGATATTACATAGGACAACGCCACTACATAATACAGGAGTTGCTGGTGTTTCCCTTTTCATTCTTTTTTTACTGCTTTGTTGTCACATGGTATGTTCTTGATATATCTTTATATATCTATATGTATGTATGTATATATATCTGGACATACACACACATACATCTACATAATGGAATACATTTCCTATACTGTTGAATGACTGTGCTGGATGCTATGTTTGTGATAACATCAGATGTCTGTATATCTGCCATGGCTTAGTGGTAAATCACATTGGCTGTGGTGTGCAGGGTCCTGGTTTCGAGCCTTGCAGAGGCTGTTTATTTTGTTGCTGGGCAGAGCAAGGGCTGTTGGATATGGAGTGAGTAAGTAAGGCAGTTGTGAGTGGGTGTGCATGGGTTTGCGTGACGGTAAGCAGTTGTTACTTTTGGTTACGGTTACTTACACTCAGTTACCTTCTTGATTGCTTAACCTGTATAGGCAGTGATTATCCCCGCACAAACAGGCCGTAACCCGCTCACTGCTGCTTAAAAGTGCTTACTTCCGCTTACCCCCAATCTAATTTCTTTAAAAGAAAAGAAAAAAGGGGTGATAGGAAAGTGGTGAAAAAGGGGCACAAAGAGGGAAAGACAGTAGGCAAGGTAGCTAGGGATGTGCAGGAAGGGTGTAGGGAAGGTCCATAGCTGTCCATTTTTTCCACAGCAATGGCTGTGCATATGCAATAAATTCAGCGGTACATTTGGACACTCACAACCCTGAAAGAGGGGTGAGGACAACAATAGTATGTTGTGATGCCAGTTAGAAATGTTTACATGTGTCCAGTGGACACACGTGCAAAATGGACAGTTATGTATGAGGCGTCCTTTTTTTGCTGGAACCGATTGCCCTTATTTTCTTTTACTTTTAGGTTGGGAAAGGAGAGTAGGTATGATCAGGGAGGATAGGTTGGGTAGGATGACAGACAAGAGAAACAACACGTGTACAGGGGTGGTATAAGACACATGTAGGGGAGAACACCTTGGTCGGGGAGTGGTGTTTGGAAGTCACAAGCCCATGAGCCCACAAATGGATACAGTGGGACTGAGGTCCCAACCCATGGGCAGTCATCACTGCACCTTCACAGCCCAGAAGGTGGCTGTGCTGGGGGCTGTGTAGGATGGGCAGGCTCACCCTCTAGTTGCACCACTCAGCCCTCAAGCTGGCATACGCGGTCTCAAATCTCCCTGTCGAGCTCCTTATGCACCACGGCCCGGACCGTACCACGGGTGACAGGTTCCTGTCTGCTCCCACTCCCAGGGTGGGGGCCGAGCCCCATCCCCTGTGGCGGTTCCACCTGAAGATGGTGCAGGGCCAATGAATGAGGAGGTCCCAGGCTGGGCCCCAGATGTGCTGGTGTCCAGTGCCATGGCCAGCTGAGGTGGGACAGGTGGGTCTGCTGGGACTGGCCTTCCCATATGAGCTATGCTGTAGCATGTTTAAGGCAGGTATGGGTTAGTAATAGTCAACAGCATTCACGATTAGATATAACAGCATGCATAGGTATTCCCATAACCCAGGGCACCAGATATAAAATAGTTGCAGAGCAGGCAGAACACATGCATATATGGGTAAACAGTGGCCATTACAACAACATGCAGGTTTCATTGATGGCAACAGGACACCAATATGGGGGTATTTTGACATGACACATGCATCGAAACAGATGTGAATATTTATAAACCAATAGGACATATGTCCCAACAAAGGTTAGGAGTGTAGACATACCAAATGAGTTGTGTAAATCGGTTATATTTGCACATATGATAGGGGTGAGGGAGAGAGAGTTCAATTAACAACTAATAAATCCTTGTAGTTTACACAACATTCATAGTCACTGCAGTGGTCTGTCCCTTACATGTATTATTACACTACCCAATGGTGTTATATTGTACAATGGTATGTTTGTAGATTAATATGTACGGGACCTGTGTCTTACGTACAGGCGTGACAAGATGCAGGTGCAATGCAACATGTTTTGAGACTGCTGACTGCTGTCATACACTTTGGGTGAGATGCTGGGATGACAGGTATGTTTGCATGTACATTCTCTGACTATGTACAAGTCTGACTATCAGTTATATGTCATTTACAGCTGCCTACATTTCTTGGATCATCATACAAATTTGTCAGGGGAACAGGGCAAAAGGCAGGTGATGTGGGCCATTCATCAGGACATACTGGGCAGATTGGAACAGTTGACTGGGCAGATTGGAACAGTTGAGGGGTAAGAATATGCATACCACTTTCTATTTGAGCATTATAGCATAATCTGTACAGTTGTTAAGTGTATATATGCATACAGGTTTCTCACTGAACATTCTAACAAACTGTGTGCAGTTGTGTGGAATGAGTATGCATACAACTCACTGGCGCTCCTGGGATCCAAAGCCCTGCTGTGTGTGACAAAAGCATTACAGTGAAGATCACTGTACACTATGCTATCAGACAATTGTGAGGCTTTACAATGTATTTAGTCTAATATGACTGACCTGTTTGCACTTCCAACATTGTTATACAGCACTTCATACGCATTTTATCTGCATACCACAGTGTGGGAAATGCTTCTTACTACAACAGTACTATTTAATAACTGCAACAGTACAACATTTGACTGCAGAGTAAACAGAAGCAATGCAGGGGTTACACCTTTATTCACAGCATACTACACAAATCTGTATTCTGGTACAACACTTTCTGAGGCTCTTACATTTATTTGTTATGACATTACATGCAGGCTATTTATTAACCTGCTTCACAACGCATCCTTTGCAGCCTAGCATCATAGGATTGCTGATTCGCAGCACACTAATCTGCAGCTGTCAGAGAAGTACAGTGATATTTAGCCATGCCTATCCATAGTATACACAAGCTAGGCAGTTATTTACTACGTAGTGGAAGGAGTACATACTCAGTTCTGGGGCATTCTGCATCTGCCTTGCTTCCTGGATCCACTGTTCCAGGACATCCCCCCTCCGCCGCTTCAGGTCTGCATGGTGGTGCCTGACCTGCTCATCAGTCCGGGGGATACCTGTGGCACTAGTGAGGTCATGGACTAGACTGTCCCAGTACTCCATTTTGTACTGTGAGCCCTGGTACTGGCCCTGCAGTAGTCTCCTGTCATGGTGCTTTACCAGGAGCCATATCATGAATCAGGAGTCCTGGATGCCCGAGCGCTGCACTCTAAAGCGATTGCCTTCTCCCACTCTAGCCATTCTGCCTGCATGAGGATGCTACAACCAGTTATGAGCCGTATTCCTGCCTCTTCAGTTTAAGTAGGGCTGGATTCCTGCACTTTTCCGTAATTGGCCGGTTTCAAAAAGTCTAAGCTATGTCTTATTCATTACAGGTTATATATGTGTCTGGTATCTGTCATTCATGTGTACATACACTGTATGGGGTCCTGGGGACTTCATAACTTTATTACAGTGACACCTCAACTCTTTGTTTACTGCAGTACTCCACTTCACATATTTATGATCTGTGGCAGGTTATAGAACATTACACTGTACATAGATTCAGTTCACATGTTTGATTTGATTTCCCTGTGGTGAGGATTAGTTTGCTGATACCTCCTTTATATGTATTGCTATCATGGTGTAGTGGTTAACTACTGTGACTGTGATGTATAGTGTCCTGAGTTAAAGCCTTGCAGAGGCTGTTTATTTTGTTGCTGGCCAGAACACGAGCTGTTGGGTACAGAGTGATTAAGGCACTTTAAAGTAGTTGTGAGCGGGTGTGCACGGGTTTGCATGGAGCTAAGCAATGCTAACCTCCGGTTACAGTTTCTTACACTCAGTTAGCCTTTGCATTGCTTCACTAGTGTGATAGTCGCATACCGGCGGCCAAACAGGCTTACACCCGCTTGCTCCCGCACTTGCAAATGCACTGCATTTGGTGTTTGCATCTGACACTCACACCCCTGGGTGGGGGTGAGGACTACAATAATACCTTGTGATGCCTATTACATCGGCTTACATGCCTACAGTGGGGTGTTGCGACCATGTGTTCGTAGATGTTGTGTAGTGGGTTATGAAATGACACATATGGTCATACCATACTTGGCCATTTAAACTGGACTGTGCTGTGGTGGGATCCATATTGGGAATGGCTGCCCAGTAGGCGTAAGCATGAATGTCGACTGTACAGAATCTGCAGCCTGTCCAGAGTTTGCTTCATACTATTGGTGTGTTCCTCTTACAATCTGCACCTGTCTGGCAAATACCTGGGAACCGACACCATTAAATACAGACAAGTAATTGGGTTTAGGACCCCACATCCTTCAGCCGAGTCATGCTGATGCATACCTATTATTCTATCAGCTTTCTAAGCTTGTAAGTGGAATATGTGCTTTCTGTCCCTATTTGTCCCCCCAAGGGTTTATGTTCTGTCCAGTGCTTTTGTTCTTAGGGTTTGAGAGGTATGGGTGTATGCTCTGCACACCACTATACTTTGCCCCCTCTCCATGTGTCAGGACCCATGTCGTACGTTGTGTCGACCCATAGGTTATCAGGCTTGCACAACCTACTGATCTGTGTGTGCCTATAGCCTGGTTTGATAAATCATTACTGGGACTGACTCCGATGATCAGTAATTTTTGGGGTGTCCCACAAGGGACATTGATGTCTTTGTTTCAAGATTAGACCTGGCAGGTCTCTCCCACTGGTGGTATCCTGCTTGTGGTCTGGGAAGCAGTGGTGTGTTTACTTGTTTCGCATGTTTGTATGTTTCACCTGTCTAGGTGGGAGTGGTTGATGCTAAGTGTTACATGTTTGTTGATTGGACCCCTCACCCCCATTTGCACGGCCTGTGAACATATGTACTTTGTAACTGCTGTATCATATCCTAGCTATTTACATGTGTATATTTACACACACACACACACACACACATATATATATATATATATATATATATATATATATATATATATATATATCTACATTGCTATATACAGATATATCTGTATATGAATGCATACATGTATATATTTATATATTGCTGTCTATGTACATCTAACAACATATGGGTGTATGGGTGTCTGCATATGTATATAACTATATGTGGGTATGTATATGTATTCTGTCTCTATATGTATACATTTGTATTACGAAGAGGGAGAGGTATATCTCCATGCCGCTATGGGTAAATTTGCACACACATTTCTCTACATATATACATTTACATCTGGTTATTCCATCATCTGCCATGTAGATTCGACTTTGCTGCAGTGGGACTCGTAGCGGGTGTGGCTGCTCATTGGGCAATGCCTCTGCCCAATGAACACTTTTGCTCACATCCCTGGGGCTGTCTGTATAGACCCACATCAGCCAACACCTGCACACCTAGACCCATAACTAGCTACCCGTAGTTCCCCCACACGCACCTCCTCTACTGCACTCATCCTTACTCTGGGTGATGGTCGGGTCTGAACACACCGCTACACACTGCCCACTCTCCACTTCACGGGACCCATGTCATACGTTATCTTGACCCATGGGTCATCAGGCTTTCCCACCCTTGTATTCCGGGTATGTACACACCCCAGCCAGAATGATTGTCAGATTGGCTTCCTTTGGTTATATGTCAATTTTTGGGGTGTCCCACAAGGGACGCTCCTGTCTGTTCCAAGATTAGATTTCACGGGTGCACTCTGTCCCCCCCGGTTGTATCCTGCTTGTGGTCTGGGGAGCAGTGGACTATTTACATTGTTTGTGGGTTTGTGTGTATGTTTCCTCTGTCTGGCTGGAGGGGTGGGAGGTCATGCTACGTGTTACATGTTTCTTGCTTGGGCCCCTCACTTCCATTGGCATAGCCTGTGAACATATGTCATTCTTGTGTGCTTTTTCCTATCATAGCTGTATATATGTGTATATCTACACAACGCACACACACACACACACACACACACACATATATATATATATATAGATATATATATAGATATATATGTACATATATATATATATATATATATATATATATATATATATGTCTACAACCATATATATATATATATATATATATATATATATATATATATATATATAAGTCTATAAAGCAATGCATACCTCCACGCAAACGCACTTAAACACACTTACTGATGCTTATATATGCTTACTACTGCTTATTTATGCTTAAACCTGCTTACTAGTGCCTTATTCATTATGACACTGACACTTCGCTCCAGTTCACTTTTAATTGTTAAAATAAGAAAAAAATAATAAAACAGCCACCAAGGACTCAACATAGGTCTTCACTATTTTAATAAAACACAGAACCAAATAACTATGCGCTTTCACCAGGCATAAACCGCTGGCCAGCGGTTTATGCCTGGTGAAAGCGCTTAGTTATTTGGTTCTTTGTTTTATTAAAATAGTGAAGACCTACATTTAGTCCTTGGTGGCTGTTTTATTATTTTTTTCTTATTTTAAGTGTTGAGTGGTGGTTTATCCATTTGGATTTCTTTGTTTTTTTCACTTTTAATTGTTATTATGCAGGTTACACAGCAGGCAGATGTCAAAATATGTTCATATACAGATTACCATTGGAAAATGGTATGTGCTGCAGTGGGATTTAGAACGGGAATGTCTGTTTGTTAGGCGATGCTCTAACCACTATACTATTGCTGTGCTGCTTCATTTGCATATATACCCATATACCCATGGATCCTAGTTCCCCAAACACCCACCCCAACACTTCACTGACACAGCAATCATCCATTCTCCAGTTGGATACACGGCGTATCCACACCACTACACATTGACCACTCCCTACTCCTGTAGACCCATCCCATGGGTTGACTCACTCTGCGTATCCTCAGACATCCGAAAAGTTTAGTCCACACACATTGGTGACATGAGTGACCAATAGGCCACTATTCACAATTTTTGGGTTGTCCCACCTGGGACACACATGTCTTTATTTCAAGATTAGACTCTATACTTCATTACATCATTACTCCCGTTAACATGATACTACAATAAATTAATAACTATGACTATGTGGTAACACACACGTTACACTTGAGAACTATTAATGTACGAGTTCGGCGAAATTATATTACAAATAGGACCGGTTTAGTGATTGGCGTTGCCATAGCAGGCAGATCACAGGAATGATTCCATGTGTTAGAAAGTGCTCACATTTGATTTTTTGAGAACAGCACCGACTTCGGACGATGTACACACTTCTGCATTTTTGCAGATTCATCCCTTCCCTCTTATGCACAACCTATTATTCTATCTACTGTCAAGGGAAGGGATGAATCTGCAAAACTGCAGATTTGTCCCTTCCCCCGACAGTAGATAGAATAATAGATTTGTCCCTTCCCTCTTATGCACAACCTATTATTCTATCTACTGTCGAGGTTTGTAGGGGCACTTTCATGTTATTTATGTCTGCAAAAGGAATGAATGTGATGTTCTTCATCTCACATTGCTGCAGTCCTTACACTTGAGTAGTCCGCTGTCCTCGGTCGGCCCGAATATCAAAGTATAAGGCTGACGTCGGTCAAGGCGCATTAGACTGACATCAGGACGTCAGGGTACAAATGCGCATGACCGACGCCATATCCTCAGTCTTTTTTGCCGCATGGTCCGATGCAGAAGCAGCGTTGCAAGTGCCATTCGGCGTTCTGAAATTTTCATTCGGAGTTTCAGACCGAGTCAAAGTTGGCTAAGTACCCGTTGGGGAATATTTTAGTTTTTTCTTGCCTCAGTGGTTTACCGGATGTCAGAAAAAGTGAATAACTGTATTTCTTGTGGGAAACAGATACCGCATAGAGATTATCATACTTTGTGTATTCCTTGTTTAGGGCCTGAGCACGACGTTGTTGGGTGTCGCTTTTGTGCTAGATTCAATAAGCGCACTATTAAGAGAAGGTTAGATTGTGCCAGGTTAGTCTTGAAGCGGTGCAATTATAATATGCCGTTGGATGCTCCGGCGTCCGCTTCTTCAAGAAGCGCAAGGACAAAGCAGCTAAGCCCAGGCAAGAAGAGCCGTCCCGCGGACGCCGGTTCTTTAGAGGTGTCGGTGGAGCCGGGGTTCCGCGAGGTTTCTCTGGAGTCCCAGGGGAGACTTTGTTATTGCAGGATGTGGCCTCTCAGGAGGCAGGTCAGGCTGAAGGGGCTTCTCAGGTTACTGTACTCCCTCCCTTCCTAGGGTGGTTAGGCCCTCTCCTTCTGTTTCCAAGGCTTCTCCCAGAGGCAGGCCAGGTTTAGCTTCAGTTGGTGTCACTCCTAGTTCTTCAGGATCTGTGCCCAAGAAGCACATGCTTAAAATGGCAGAAGATTTGATTACTTTGATTAGAGGTTCGTTGCCCCCTCCTGATAAGAGACCTAGGGTGGAACCTGAGTTGGGGAGTTTTGAGCAGGCTTCGGATGTTTCAGAGTCTTCGGCTGAAGACTTGCAGGAGTATTCTCCTTATTCTGATTCTGATGTGGATGATTCTACTCCTTCTGCTTCTCCTCCTGAGGATTTTTCTTTTTCAGAGACTCTTCATTCCATGAGGGAGCATTTTAAGTGGGAAGGTCAGGACTTCTCTGATTCCAGGAAAAGGCTTAGGGAATTTTGTTTTTACCCCAGCATAGGCCTTTGGCTATACCTCCTGTTCTGGATGTTGTGGAAGATGTGTTTGCAGAGGCTTCTCTTAATCCTGATTCTTTGCCTCCTGCTCCTGTTAAACCGGATAGGTATTACAGGGTGCCTGAAGCTCATAAGTATCTTTTTAAGAGTCCTAGGGCGGACCCAGAAACTGTTAGTCAGGGGCCTAAGGGTGTTAAGGCTTCTGTTGTTAAAAATCCGGTTCCTCCAGATAAAGAGGCCAGGGCTTTGGATAGATGGGGAAAGAAAGTCTATACTTCTTCCACCCTAGCTATGAGGGCTTTGAATTGCCAGTTTCACATGTTGAAATACCAAAACTATCTACTTTCTCAATTGAAGTCTAAGGTAGATGCTCTGGCAGAAGGTATTGAGTGTAAAGAGTTACAAGATTTAGTACATGTTTCTGAATAGGGAGGTAAGCATTCTTTGCAATGTGGTTTTGATGCTGTACAGGCCTCGTCTAGGGTGGCTGCCACTGGGTCAGTTCTTCGCAGGCACGCCTGGCTGAGGGATCAGAATTTATCTGACCATGTTAAGACAAGGATTTTAGATGCTCCTTTACAATCTGATGTGTTGTTTGGTTCACCTGTTGAGGCAGTCTTAAAGAAAATGGAAGACAAGGCTAAGTCTATGCAGACTGTTAAAGATTTTTTGCAGGTTCAGCCTCCGAAGTTTAGTAGAAATTGGCCTACCAAGGGGTGGACGTATCCTTCTTATGATTCCCAGTCTAGGGGTAGATCTAGACGTGGTAGGGGCAGAGCTCAGGGCTCTTTCAGGCCTAGAACAGGGAGTTCACCTGCACAGTCTTCGGTGAGGGCAGGGGTCAGTCCTTTCGTAAACAGACCCAATGACCTACCTTTTCAGCTGCCAGAGCCTTCGTCTGGCAGCACCTTTGGGAGGAAGGTTGGCACTTTTCAAGGAAAATTGGAGTTTAATTACCCAAGACAGATGGGTATTGGATATCATACACCAAGGTTACAGGTTTTATTTCCATACCTTGCCTCCTTTCAAAGGCATGCCAGACGTTCCTCCTCAGCAAAGAATAGAGGCTCACAAACAAATTTCTCTGTTACTTCACATAGGGGCCATACAGCGGTCCCTATGCCAGAAGTGGGCCTAGGATTTTATTCTCGCCTGTTCCTAGTACCAAAGAAGGGGAACACGTGGAGACCAATTTTGGATTTATCTATCCTCAACACTTATCTGGACATTCCCAAGTTCAAAATGTTGACGTTACAACAGCTTTTACCTCTGCTGGGCAAAGATCATTGGATGGTAACTTTGGATCTCAAGGAGGCTTACCTTCATGTTCCTATCAGACTGAGTTGCAGGAAGTATCTGCGTTTTGGCTGGGACTTCTCATTATCAGTTCTCTGCATTGCCCTTTGGCTTATCTACTGCGCCCAGAGTGTTCACGAAAGTTCTGGCTCCAGTGATAGCTTTCTTCAGGCTAAAAGGAATACAGATCTATCCTTATTTGGACAATTGCCTGATTCTGGCTCAAGGAAGGGACGAGCTTCTTCATCATTTGGAATATGTGATAGCAGTGCTAAGATGCCTGGGGTATTCTGTGAACGAAATAAAGTCCAGTCTAGTACCCTCTCAGGACATGTGCTTTCTGGGTGTAAGACTGAATACAGCATCCCAGATGGCCTTTTGACCCCGGACAAACAAAAGAATCTTTCCCTTTACTTTCATCAATTGTCTCATCAGTCCAGGCTGACTGCAAGGACAGTCCTTCAAGCCTTGGGGTTCATGGCATCTTGTATTCTGGTGCTTCCCAATGCCAAACTGCATATGAGGAAGCTACAATGGTATCTCAAAAATGTATGGACACAGCACTGCCAGGATCTGGACACTGTCATTCAGATAATACCTTGCATTCAAAAGGAATTTTTGTGGTGGGCTCAGGAATGTCACCTAAACAAGGGACTCTCTGTGACCCGGCCAGAGGCGAGTCAAATTCTAACGACAGATGCCTCAGACAAAGCTTGGGGAGCTCATCTAAATGGAAAGTGGATACAAGACAAGTGGCCTGCCAGACTACAGCATCTACATATCAACTTGAAGGAGATGTTAGCAGTCCAGTTTGCATTAATAGCTTTCAAGGATTTACTTCTTCCAGGGCAGGTGTTGATTCTAACAGACAACACAACTGTCATGTGGTACATCAACAAGCAAGGGGAACACATTCTTATCCTCTATGCAGGCAAGCAATGATTTTGTGGGAGACTGCTCTCAGTTTACAGCTAAATCTTCAGGCAAGGTTTCTGCCGGGAGCACAGAACTCCTTAGCAGATGTGTTGAGCAGACGAATTATGGATCCCCACGAGTGGAAATTGGATCCTCATGTATTTCAGAAATTGACAGTGTCATGGGGAACTCCAGACATAGATCTGTTCACTTCTCCACTAAACCACCAGCTGCCAAAGTTTTGCAGAAAAAGGTTTCATCCCACAGCTTGGAAAGTGGATGCTCTTTCTTTCAATTGGAGCAATCTTCATGTGTATGCCTTTCCACCTCTGCCTCTCCTCCCAAAGGTACTTCTAAAGGTCAGACAGGACAAGCCAAAGATGATTTTAATAGCTCCAGATTGGCCTCGCAGCACTGGTACCCATTACTGAGAAGTCTGGCAGGGAGCCTCCATGGCCTTTGCCTTCGGTTCCACACCTGTTGTCTCAGGAGGACAGTCATTTACTCAATGTCAAGCTTCACTCTCTTCACCTAACAGCCTGGCATATTCTGTTTTAAACCATAGAGGGTCTCAACTTCCACAGCAAGTTTTGAATGTTATTTTGGAAGCTAGAAGGCCTAGTACAAGGAAAGTGTACGCAGATAAATGGAAGAGATTTTTACTTTGGAGTGCAGCAAAGGATTTTGATGTTTCTGAGCCTAATTTAAGTGTGGCTCTTCAATATCTTACTGAGTTACTGGACAAAGGTTTGTCCTTCTCTTCTATTAAGGTTCATGCTGCAGCAATTTCGGCTCACTATGACTGTGACCCACCATTGTTTTCTCATCCTTTGTTCAAGCAATTTCTTAGAGGGCAAAGAATATAAGACCCCACGTGAGCTCCTACTCCTGCTTGGGATCTCAATTTTGTGTTGGAGAAACTCACTCTACAACCTTTTGAGCCTGCAGCTACTACCGAGTTGAAATATTTATCATGGAAGACTGCTTTTTTATTGGCCATTACCTCTGCAAGAAGGGTTTCTGAATTGCAGGCCCTTATGGCGGTTGAGCCTTTCTTAATTTTCCATAAGGATAGGGTATCTTTGCGTACTAATCCTTCCTTTATGCCTAAAGTGGTTTCTAGTGTGGCTTTAAACCAAACTATTCATTTGCCTACTTTTTATGCAAATCCCCAAAATAAAGGGGAAAAGATTTTGCACACTTTAGATGTACACAGGCAGTTGCGATATTATTTGAGCAGAACTAAAGGGTTCAGGCAGTCTCAGCAGTTATTTGTTTCTTTTGCTTTGAGTTCTCAGGGCAAGCCTGTGTCAAAACAAACTATTTCTAAGTGGATTGGGTTTTGCATTGCTTTCTGTTATTCCCATCATGGCAAGGAGATTCCAGCTGGGATTAGGCCTCATTCCACTAGGGCTACTGCCACTTCGACAGCTTTTTTAGGGGGGGTGGCCACTAAAGATATTTTGGAGGCAGCTACTTGGAGTTCAGTGCATACTTTCTCTAAGCATTATCACCTTCCACTTTACTCTAAATCTAGGGCTGGTTTTGCCACTGCTATTTTACAGGGCATTTTGGCAGCTCCTGCTTCTTTATAGTTTTGCCATCCTCCCTTACCTCTGCTTTGGGATTCTACCCAAGTGTAAGGACTGCAGCAATGTGAGATGAAGAACATAGTACAGTTTTGTACCTACCATAAATGTAGATGTTCGAAGATCCACATTGCTGCAGTCCAATTTACCTCCTCCTTCCCTCTGTAGTTAGAGGCGGTTGTGTGGGTTGGGTTGTAAATATTGTGTATATTGTATATATTGTACATATTATTAGTGCAAGGGTGGTTGGTTGGTTGTTTGCTGTCTTTTGGTTTTGACCTTTCTTTTTAGGGTCTTCTGACATCTGGGGCAAGAAAAGACTGAGGATATGACGTCGGTCATGCGCATTTGTACCCTGACGTCCTGATGTCAGTCTAATGCGCCTTGACCGACGTCAGCCTTATACTTTGATATTTGGGCCGACCGAGGACAGCGGACTACCCAAGTGTAAGGACTGCAGCAATGTGGATCTTCGAACATCTACATTTATGGTAGGTACAAAACTGTACTTTACAGGGACTGTACTCCTACATATAGATGTATGCATGTGTGTATGCATATATACTTATAAAGAATTCGCTGACCTCCATGAGGTGGTCCAATTAGAACCAGGCCATCCAACCCTGACATACCTGGATCCATAATTTCATACCCATGGTTCATCCACCCCACCCGAGTTCGACATACATGCAAACCATCCATTCTTCGATTGCTATCACAGTCATAACACACCTCCACACCATGTCCTCTCCCCAGCGTTAGGGGCCCTACATGTATGTTGTCCCAACCCATGTATCATCAGGCTCTCCCACCATTTAGTCCTTGAACATACCTGCCCTTGTTTGTGTAATAGTCAGAGGTCTAACCATCCTAGCGATTTTTGGGTAGTCCCACCAGGGACTACCCTGTGATTGTTTGTAAAGTAGACTTAGCAGATCGACAATGTTACTCCCACTGGTAGTATCCTGCCTGGGGTGTGAGTAGCAGTGCTTTGCTCACCCCTGCCCAGCTTGATATGACATAAGCTGACAGCACTAAATAATACTGGGGTTGCTGTTGATTCCCTTCTCATTCTTTTTGTATGCTTTATTGCTACAACGTTCATTCTTCATATATTTATTGTCACGACGTTCATTCTTCATAGATATATATATAGATATATAGATATAGATATAGATATATATATATATATATATATATATATATATATATATATATACATTATATATCTGTACATACACATGCACATACATCTACATAATTATATACATTTCCTATGCTGGGCACTGCTTACAGCTGCGCAAACGCACTCAGACTTGCTTACTGGTACTTATATATGTTTACTACTGCTTATTTGTGCTTACACCTGCTTACTAGTGCCTTATTCATTATGACACTACCAATTTAATTGAATGACATTAGTTAAATATTTCATGCGCTACTCCAGTTCACATTTACATGTTATTATGTAGGTTATACAGCAAAATGATGTATAAATATGTTCATATACACATTCCACATGGAAAATGATATCTGCTATAGTGGGACTCATACCATGAATGTCTGTTTGTTAGGCAGATGCTCTAACCACTACACTATTGACGTTAATGCTGATTTGGCATGTTCTTTTCTATTTGGATGATTTTGATGTGTAAGCTATGCTAAGCATGGGGCGGCGACGTGCAAACATGCTGCGCTTTGCTTACACTTTCAATAATGAAGCAATACAAATGTAAAATAGGGACACGGGAGAATCTAATTGGGATATTTCTAGGGACGGGGCTCAACATTCCACTACGTGCTTGTGTGTTTACTACTTTGATTTTATTTCAGTGTTCTTGAACACTCTTGTATGCTTAGCATACATTTCAGTATCCACGGACACTGACTTATTTGCTTACTATTAGAGGTAGGCACTAATAGTAAGCATAGTAGGTTGTGCAACTGTGAGGGCATGTTTACGCCTCTGTAGAGCACTTAAACATGCCCCCTGCACTCGCATACATTTCCTGTACATGTCAAGGGTGCGGCAGCGCGCTCTCATAAATATTCATATGGTGCTGCTACACCATCTGTAAGGAGGACGCTCGATGCAAGGCTAAAACCATCCTTGCACCAAGCTTGATGAATCCCGAGGTTAATTTTTTTTTTCTGCACTATCGCGAAGTTTTAGCACAGGGCAGCGGCACATAAACGGGATTGCAAGGAAAATAGAAAAATATAGAATAAAACTGCAATGTAGCACATATCATGATTTCCCCATAATAGTCAATGGCAGGCATGTTACACCACACCATGGTGCAAGGGTTGCTAAGGGGCTGTGACAGTGTTTTGCGCGGTAGCTAGGAATTAGTAGGCAATGCCATGCAAATGAGAGGAGTAATAGTGAATCACAGATTCCCCGCTGGTGTAAGGATGCACCTCACAGTGTAGTGTTATAACACCGAGGTATGCTCTTGAGATAAAAATGACATCAAGAGAGAGGTGTGTCACCTTTGCTGTAAGCAGATTGGAGCATTGCTAAACCGGTTTTCCCGTAGCTAAGCCTAGCTGCAGGAAAGGGATGTGTTGAACTGGCTATAGCTTTGCTTAGCTGAGAGCACACAAGGTAACCGAGTATGCATGTGAACGGAGATTAAAACTCACTTAAACTCGGTAAACACTTTTGCGCAGCGTGCACTGGAGCTGAAACAGGAAGGATATAGGAAAAAAATAAGGAAATGCTGCAGCAGGGAAATTGGAGTACAAATGACTAATTAATACCTAGGACCCTACAGTGGGCCATTGACAACAGCTAACAAGGCTGCAAGCAGCTACCTGCAGAACAGGAAAGGGGAGGGGCTGTACTGCAAAGAAAACAGTAAAGTGTCACAGTAGAAGAAAGCAGAATTGCATTATATCAGCTACAAAACACATTTTGCAACACATGACTGGGTAGGGAAAGTACAAAACAAGAAAGTTGGCAGGTGGATGCATGCCTGAAAATGGGAGGAGATCCAGGTTTAAAAGTGAATTAAAGGGCAACAAATTAATCTAGGCAGGTAAGCATAACTCCACACTACAGGCCCCACACTTGCAGTACTCACTGTAAAACCCATAATTAAGATACCCTGCAGCTGGAATTACTCATACGCAGCCAATGACATCAGCAGCATCCATAGCACAATAGTATAAAGTGTGAAAGCACCTCATACACCCTTGTGTATTCCCATAGACTCTGCACCATTGGTGTACACATACGGGGAACTTTTAATATGCACATGTTAGGGGCTGCCATAGCTTTGATCCACCAGCATGTGTTGGAGACTGAAGGTGGTGTGGAGGATGATGCTGACAACCACCTCAGGCACCAGAGGAGGAGAAGAGTGTTCAGACCCAGGGTAACCTACCAGGGGCTACATGATCTGGAGATAGTAGAGCATTACAGGGTGGAGAGGGACACCCTACAGCAACTTGTGGAGCTGTGCCAGCCACGCCTCTGAGCCAGAATAAACTGAGGGAAACCCATCCCAGTGGATACAAAGCTATGTGTAAGCCTGAGAATACTAGCCATAGGTAACTTTCAAAGACCAACTGGGGATATCATGGGGATTTCACAGGCATCAGCATCCAGGGTACTTCACCAGTTCCTGAATGCCATGTTACCACATGCCAATGAGCACATATACTTCCCCCGAATGCAGGAGGAGATGGCCAGAAATATGCGTCTCTTCCACTGTGTGGCAGAATACCCAGACGTACTGGGTGCAATAGACTGCATGCACATACACATCAAGTCACCACCCGGTGAGCAGGGTAGGCGCTACATAAACTGCAAGGGATACCCCTCCATCAACTGCCAGGTTGTGTGCAATGCCCAGGGCATTATCATGGATGTGTGTGCTGGCAGCCCTGGAAGCTATCCCGACTCCTACGTCTGACATGCCTCACAGCTGTATTAGGTATTTGCCAGGGGGGACATCCCAAATGGCCACCTGGTGGGGGATGCTGGCTATGCACTGGAACTGTGGATGATGACTGCCATCAGAAATGCACACACACCCATGCAAGAATGCCATAATGAGGCACACGCACAAACCAGAATCATCATAGAGAATGTGTTTGGGATGCTTAAATCATGGTTCCGTTGCTTGGACATATCTGGTGGAGCCTTGCAGTACTCTCCAGGCATGTGTGCCCACATCTTCATAGTATGTGCCATGCTACACAATATGATCCTGCAGAAACAGCTGCAGCAGGGACAGAATGGTGAAGGCTCTCAGCCCACCACCATTGCCAAGGGCCCCACAGGCACAGAGGTACTCAGACCATGAACACCCTGAGCCAGCCCCAGTAGGCAGACGGGGGCATGCCCAGTATGCCCATGCCTTGGCAAGGAGGGAATGTATAGCACACACACTGACAGTGTAGGCACCTAGGGGCTGACACCTTTCTCCACCTGCACACACAGTAAAAATGGATGGCACACACACAAAACTACCTGTAAATTGTCATGTATAGGCAGTCTACATTGTGCATCCAACATAGGCAGCCCTCACCTATTGCACACACAACTGCTATTGGAACAAGGTAAGTCAACACCTGAACAGTAAATTAAGCTATGAGCATGTGCTGATACTGTATGTATAGGCTCATAGGTAGGTACTTGGCTAACTGCCCAAAGGCATTCATAAACCTAGCCAAAATGTGTCAGCTTTTGCCACCCCATTAATTAATTAACTGTCCCTCTGTGGAGCATAGCCAATGGCGGGATCCCTGGGGTGTATCTACTGTTCCCCATCCACTCTTCAAGGTTACTCTGTATAATGTAATTAGGAATGTTTTTCCAAAGCATGGGGAGTTTCTGTGACATGAATCTATCCCTCAAGCATGTTCTAGTTATTGTTGTGGCAAGGTTTAGCTCACTACAGCATGTGGCTCACTGTGACATGGATTCCCATAGATGGAGCATATCCATTAAGCTTGAGTTGGACATGGCTTTGTTGGCCAGCAGAGATCATCTCTGAGTAAACGAGATGCCACTGAGTAAAGCAGGAGTTTATTCAGTCTGGCTGCATAGAACATATGTTTGAGGCCAGTAATCCTCTTGGCGAGGTACGTTCGTGGACCTTCCAGCTGTCGGAAATTTCTTCTGAGGTACATCCCAAATGGGTTATTATACTCTATGATGGGACTGATGAGTGACGAGTAAAGGGGCACTATAACCTCAGTATCTCTAGAGGAGAACCCTTTAGTAATCAGATGGCCTACATAGAAGGATGTCCTAACTACTTTGGAGATATGATTGTTAAAGGAGAGATCACTATCTACCTTAGTCCCCAGATCCCCTATTACCTCATCTGTATTAAGGTGACTGCCACTTATGTGTTAATATGTGGGTGTTTAGTTTTTCCCAAATGGAATGGCCATGCAGTTTGTGACACTTAGCTTGAGGCCATGACTTTGACACCCTGTGTCAGTCTCTGTGAGACCCTTTGAAGGATGTCTGTGTCAGCTGGACTGTCAATTATGGCTCCCAGTTTGCAGTCATTGCCAAACATGGTCTGCCGTAGTCCACCTGTGTTTGCCTGTACCTCTGAGAAGTATATGCCAAACAGTAGGGGTCCCAGGACTGAGTCCTGTGGGACACCAGTTGTGACTGTTTAAGAGTTGGACCTGGAGGCTGCTAGTTTTACCATGTGGATTCTGTGTGTAAGCCTGTTGGCAACCCATCCTGTGATGTATGGGTTTATGTACAGGCTGGTGAGTTTATCAATAATACCTGAATGGGGAATGGTGTCAAAAGCCTTGCTGAGGTCCAGGTAGTATGTGTGGACTACCTCCCCCCACATTTAATGCCTTGGTGACTGTCTGTAAGACATCAAAAAGGTTCAGTAGGCATGTTCTGCACTCAACCAAGCTGACCTGGGTTGGGTCAAGTGTTTGGAGATTACCAATTTCTTTGTTAATGAGTGCCATGAGGATGCACTCCATAGCTTTGCAGGCCAGGCTAGTCAGGCTTATTGGGTGGTAGTTACCATGGTCAGTTGTGTTTCCACCTTGGTGAAGTGGAATAACCATTGCTATGCACCTCTATATGGGCATATAACCTGTGTAGAGGCTGAGGTTGAAAAGCTTAATTAGGTGGGGGTAAGTTCATCTTGTAGTGTTTGCAAGACGCAGTCTGGGACACCATCTGCCTCCACTGATGCTGTGTTTTGCCATTTGAGAGGGCTATTTCTACCTGTGTGTCTCTGATGTCTGGGATACTGTACTTTCCGGGTATTGTTGTGGGCTTTTTAGGGGGTGAAGTTTGCACTGAATGTATCTGCAAGGATGTTGGCGATTTTAGTAGGTTCAGTATATTTTGTGCTATATTGCACCGACACAGTGCAAATGTGTGTGTTACCACTTAGATCCTTGACATAGCCAAAGAAGGCTTTGTGGTTATCTTTCAAATCCTTGCCTATTTTCCTGTTGAAGTTAGCCTTGGATGATTTCATGAGGGACCTAAGTTTCTTACTAATACTAGTCACAGATGTCTGCCCTTATTGGGATTTGCTGTTTTTCTGGGCTACTGTCCTACTTCTGTTGTATAGCCTGTTTATTGCAGGGGTCCCCCAGACTGGTGTCCTTGTCTTGGAGGAGCGAGTCTTGGTTTACCAGTGATGGCATGATCCATACATCCTTGTAAGTGCTTATAGAGTGCATTTATAAAACTTTCTGTATCTTGAGCAGTGTTTTCCCTTACCATGGGGGCTGTGAAACCTCCAACCTCTGTCTTTCGTAGTGTGAAGTTAGCTGTAGGAAAGGTTTTCATTGTGGTTACCTTGGGTGGAGGAGATGGTTGGGTGTGGAAATCATCAGTGAATAGTTCATGGTCAGATCTAACCAGTGAACGGTTTACCTCTGCTGTGGTGCACCTGTCGCCCATGTTGGTGATTACCACTTCTAGTATGTTTCCACCTCTGGTTAGGGAGTTTACCATCTGATACAGGGCATTAGAGGTGATAAATTCCAGGAAGTGCTGGGCCTGGAAGTGAGTACTCAAGTAAGTTTCCCACACCGTCGGTGCAGGGACATGCTCATATGGTCTGATGCACAGGGTGAACAGACTAGGAAGATAAGTGTAGATTACAATTGTTGTGTACTGTTGACAGGCAGCAGACATACCATGTAGTACAGGTTTACAATGCATTTTGTACTGCTAGCAGTATGTGTCTTGTGTAACAACAATAACTGCATGTTGGTCATGATGTTCTGCTTTCCTCCTTCAGGTCTAATTGCATGTGCCGGTGGATGTCAGTGTTTGCATTTAGTGTCCCATATGTAAATGTGGACTACTCACAGGTATGTATGAAAATACCAGCATGCACTTTGTAGCTTCAACATCACAGTTAGAAAGTCCCACGTTTCAAACACGTCTACAGATCTACTAATCCAAGAGCATGATAGCTGTGCATTAAACTACTGTAGCTAGAGACGTGACATCCATACTGGGTGACATCACACGTACAGTTACATGGTAGCTGATGACAAGGGTAGAGGCCAGTGGGAAGCATGATGCCTCATTGGGAAGCAGTAATACACGTTCCCATGACAGGATGCAAATACACAACTGCACCCACACACTCAGATATTCACACACATGTATTCAGAGACACAGTAACACACCCACACACTCATGGATTCACTGACACAGTAGCGCACACACACACACACACACACACACACACACACACACACACACACACACACACACACACACACACACACACACACACACAGTTGCTAGTGTTGAGGACCCCTGCCTATGTGCAAATCATCATTACAGTACTGTGCACTTACATGACGTGTCACAGAGATTGCACATGTACAGGTAGTCAGTATGGCCTAAGATCGGGGACATCAACAGGGATAGTAGATTGCAATGCCTGGATGGGGGGGAGGGGTCTTATCAGTTCACTATGGTAGCATACATCCTCTCTCCAGGGACCAGACAGCCATACATACACACACACACACACACACACACACACACACACACACACACACACACACACACACACACTGTGGCATTCACTATTGAATCCACCTATGTCACACACATACAGATACCTCACATGTGTGAGATACACACCCCTGCCTATGTCCTGCTTTCTACATTGCAGTCTGTACTGATGTCTACAACAGTGTACAGGAGAGTGAGTAATAATTGAAATGTATTCCCCACTGTACGTGACATATATTGACACACACACAACCACACATGCCAGTACTGTGAATCAAACACCTGCCTATCTCATGATACGTATGACAGACTTACAGCAGTATTGCACGCATTACAAAGTGTACTGACACTTCCTTTGGCAACTATGCTGATATATGCACATGGGAGGTCTTAACTGTTACAGGTGTCAAGTGATTTACCTTCGGTGTCAACTTGACCACTGTCTAAGTTGTGTGTGTACCCCTTCAATTAACAAAACCATAGCTTAGCAGTTACACAGGTTATTGTAGGACCACTTGTGACACACCTGTGAGCTGTCCTCTGCAAACATCCATCTGCAAAGATGCCCCACCACTTAGTTATGTCCACACATCTGTCCATACCTGAAGTTCATCTTTCTGTAATTTCAGCATATCAGCATATACAGTTGGCAATGTTGAGGCTGGATTGCAACTGCATGATGTACTAAGACACGTCACCTGCATACATCAGCAACTGCACACGCATGGTATCTGAACGCACACCACTACATGTACATGTGTGTAGGTCCTACATTCCTGTCATTTGGCCATGTTTGTAGGCATTGCAATTGGCGGACATGTGTAATGACATACATGACACATGGACTGTTGTATGATATGATAGGTGTAATGGGTGACCAGTACAGAGGGAATGTTACCTCTGTCAACATTGATATCACACATTATGTACTGTTAGCATTCAGCAGCCATGGATCTACCTTCCATGTGCATGTGTGTAATGGCTGTAGCCACCTGTCTGCACAAAGGACAACAACAGCTATGCTATTTACATATATGTTGTATGTGTGTGGCATGTACATATCCAGGGAAGGTACATGTATGTTATATCCAAACATGAGGGTATTTACTGGTGTACAGCAACATTCATCTGTTAATGCTGTAAATAACCAAGGGCGCCTGGTATGTGTACAGCTGACCTGGTTACAAACAGTGGTATCATTGCATTGCATAACACATGATGCAACTGTGTCAGTACATGGGTACTCTGCACAGTTGATGTAGAGCTAGGTACAGTCCACTGGTCAAGGATCACATGGTGTTGTACTATTATATGTCCTACCACATGTATGGATGTGTGTTGGTGGTCCGAGGGCATGGTGGTGTCTGAGGGTTACATCCTAGAATGCAGCTTTTGACACTGTGACCTGCACCTGACTCATCTGTGATGCCTTTTGTGGGAGTACTGATCAGTACATGTGAGTGGCCTTTGTGTATGTGGGGACACCATCACCTGGAACAGTCCGTACCTGTGTTATGGCCTACATGTCTGGTTCTGAGGTATATGGTGGTAGTGCTATTGTGCACTACAGAGCCTTCAGCCAGGTGTTCCTCACTGCACAGATGTCAGTATTCCCCATTGTTGGATCTACAGTGAGCAGCTGTGATTACAAATGCTACACATCTAGCACTGGTTAGCATAAGCGTACAATGCAGTTGTCCTCTAGGTGTCAGGGTGTTATCCTGTGTTTAGGACATTTGCCTTGGAATGGCACTATATGGGCAAATGTGACCTAGGTATTATCCCCACTCCCTTGAATCATGGATGCATGTCATATGTGACAAAGGCCTGACTACTTTCAGTCGTGTCATCCCAGAATGACAAACACTGGACAACCTCGTAATTACAGCAGGACATTGGCTCATTGTGTTGGTCAAGCAGTTGCTACTCCTAGCAAGACATCACTGCGAGTGGTAGTATTGTGCTTGGTATAGAATGGTGCATCTAAGGTGACGGACAGCAGCAGACATTGTGTAGAAGACCGGTGTCAGATATATGTAGTGCAGCGTTCCTGCTAACAATGACAACTACTAACACCGGAGTCCATTACAATGTGTTCTTTACGTCTAACTGTAATAGCATGGCCACTGTGGCCTTCCGTGTTTAGAATCAGAGTGCATCCCAAACAGCTCTGTGCTACTAAGTGTATGAGCATGCCCAGTATAACCTTGTGTAGATTGACACATAGTGCATTCCGAACAGCCCTGCGCTACTAAGTGTGTGAGCATGCTCAGTGACACCTTGTGTTGGTTATGTGCCTCTATGTGTATGGGCATGGCCATTGTAACCTAGTATAGTGATAGTAGTCATCCATTCCACAGATGGGCATACTCCAGGATGGATTCATCATTTAAACACACAGGTTCACAGGTATGTACATCTTAACTGCCAGCATCTCTGTTGATGTCCGCATTCCTAGAAGGTCATAATGACAGCCTTGAAATGTGTGGTCTCTGTGGCGCATCTTGTAACTATGTAGTATTGTAATAGTGATCTGTAGATAGGCAGGTGTTCTGATCCCACCACTGGCATGTGTGTGTCTCCGTCTGCCTGAGGGCAGACTAATGCTTTTACACTGCTCGCACTCCATACAATTTCTATACCCACCTTTGGCAAGGCTGATGATGTCACCCACCTAGAAATACACCTCTGGGAGTGCTGTGACCCAGTAATCTCAGTAGCACATTCTGTAACTGCGTAATGCTGTAGTGTGATAAAGTAGTTAGGTCAGTGTTTTAATCCCAGACTTGCCAACTGTGTGTGTGTCTCCATCTGCCTGAGGGCAGAATAATGCTTTTAGACTGCTCACACTCCATACAATTCCTATACCCACCTTTGGCAAGGCTGATGATGTCACCCACCTCTGGGGATGCTGTGACCCAGTAATTTTGGTAGCGTGTTCTGTAACTGCGTAATGCTGTAGTGTGATAAAGTAGTTAGGTCAGTGTTCTAATCTCAGACTTGCCAACTGTGTGTGTGTGTGTGTGTCTCCGTCTGCCTGAGGGCAGACTAATGCTTTTAGACTGCTCACACTCCATACAATTCCTATACCCACCTTTGGCAAGGCTGATGATGTCACCCACCTAGAAATACACCTCTGGGAGTGCTGTGACCCAGTAATCTTGGTAGTGCGTTCTGTAACTGCATAATGCTATAGTGTGATAAAGTAGTTAGGTCGGTGTTCTAATCCCAGACTTGCCAACTGTGTGTGTGTGTGTGTGTGTGTGTGTGTGTGTGTGTGTGTGTGTGTGTGTGTGTGTGTGTGTGTGTGTGTGTGTGTGTGTGCCTGCCTGCATGAGACAAGTACAGTGCTTTGTAGAGTATGCACTCTCTGTACAAATACATGACCAGCTTTGTTAATCCTGCTGTTGTCACCCACCTAGGAATACACCTGTAGGAGTGCTGTAACCTAGTATTCACCATAGCGTGCGGCTTAAATGTGTATTGGTGCAGTGTGATATGGTAGGTAGGGGTTCGAATACAAGACTGGGCAAGTGTGTGTGTTTGGCTGTCAGAGCCTGTGTAGAGGTGGCTGTGAGTGTCTAACCACTGGACATGTCGGGGAGTGGATTTTGTAGTTTTCCTATATGGTGTCCGTCTTAATTGGCCACCTCACGAGGAGTACAGCTGTCAGTCAGCCACGGGACTGTGTTCCCAAGCCATACCCCTACATCTGGCAAAAGGCCAGGTGAACAAAGTATGCAACCCTACTAGTACCCGGTATATGTCCTGCACCCATGTGCATACACAAACACACTTGCCTAGGATATCTCGCTATGTTGCTAATAGCATGCACATTGATGACAGAGAGTAGGCATGGTGTGAATGCAGTGGGATGCAGAGGACATGGCACCCTGTACAGTGGTACAATAGGCACATATTTGCGGACAATGTGCCTTCACTATGTTCCCCACTGGATGCCTGCAACATATGTGGTGCCATCAAATGTGATCCACAGAGGCCATACAATGCCGTACACATGTGCCCTGTATGGACCAATGCCACTGACACCAGGGAAAACCTGTATCATGCTATCAATGCAGGTGCAGGGTCAACCTGCTGACTATAAGCAGGTTTTACCTCACCAGGCCAGTATTGGCATATCAGGGGATAACAGTCTGTGTACACAACATGTGCCTGCCAAACCAGGTACACCTGTACATGTCACTGTACAGTATTGTGGGACATGCACATCCCAGGCAATGTCCATGTGAAGGACTATCAAGCACAGACATGGCATACATTGCAAAGCTATGGCCATACACATTGGTAATCAGGATGTCAGGGTAGATCATGCAGTACCCATCTGTGTGGGACATTGCAGACACTACACCACTGTACCGCACTGAATACCATTGTCGGGTGATGCAATGCCAAGGATTACCCCTCACCCAGCCTTGTAGAGCCATCTTGCACAGCCAACCACTACACACCCATGAAGCCATGCATACATGCATGTCAGTACTGGCACCTTGTGTCTGCATGTGGGTTATGATGCTCCCAACCACAGTCACTTCCAGTATAACTTTCATTGGCATACCAACAGATGTCAAACACTTTCACATGCCCTAGCCCATAGAACCTCCAGATATCCCCTGTGGTGCATGTAGTCCTGTGCATTACTGCAGTGTGGCAAACTAAGTAGATAGGTTGTGTATTTGTGGCCCTGGCAAAGAGTGTCAATGTGAGTCCATTAGAGAGTGTGGTTGTGGTGACAATGGCATCCGTTCACGTGGACAGCCATGTGCACTACACCTAATGTATGTCTACTATATCTCTGTTGCAGATGTCTCTCACCTACACACATATATGTTCTTAAAGCACAACAACATGTCGGCTTTGTGGCACATGTAGTAACTTCATGCACATGTAATAGTAATGACTAGTCAGTCAGGGGTTTGACCCCTGTACTGTTAGGTGTGTGGCAGATGATGCTTAGGGTTTAGTCTCCAAGCCCTTCTCTGGTGTACTTTGTCTGTCCCTCCCACACACTCTCTGGTGGATGTAGAGGTGTACACCTGCTCAGCAGCAGCATGTGTATTGTAAGTGATGGACATGATCAGGTGATGGCCTCTGCACCTATTGCAGTCCTCCTCAAGCTGATTGCATGTAAAACAGCTGTGATGGTGTTCCCATAGCCATTCGCATGATAAACACAGTACACTATCTAGGAACATCATGTTGGTATTTGGCCATGACAGTCGCTGGTGGTACCTGGATGTGGTGTTCTGAAATGGCATCACAGATGATATCTGGATGTATCTCAAATATCATACACAGTGGGAAATAGCCTAAAGACAGGAGGGTGATGTGCCACACATGACTACAGCATGTAAGTGTAGCTATGCTGCATTGAGACTACTACCTGATTAACATGTTGTGTGTGGTAATGGCTATGCTGCATGTTTTAATATAGACATGACAGTACTCTGTTCGTAAGGGACCCCCATCTGTAGGGCCATCTGTGAACTGGTCAGTGTGTGGAGCCATTTGTTTCCTGTGTTACACACTGAACAAACATCTGTGCACAGCAGGAGTATAGTGTGAGGATTGCAGAAGTACATGGTGATAGGGATGTGCTACTGCCATCGCATCCCTGATTGGACATATGTCACATAAAACAATGGTATAACAGGCACTGTCTGGGGTTCCCAATGACAAGCCAATAATGGGCAACTGTTCATAGCTGCAGTCACACGTCTACACATTGTACAGATGTCATGCAGTATATATGCATGTGTTGTGCTCCCTCTGCAAATGTATACCATCTGTTGTGTTGGGTTGATGGTGATATCTATGCATACTGTTGTAGGTAAACCTGAATGCTGTTGTCTATCACTAAGCTATATGTGGGTTTAAACTGCAACACCATAGGCTGTATGGGTTGGGAGGTCACGGCAGAACATCCTGTCCCACTTCAGCTGACCATGGCACTGGCCACCAGCACATCTGGGGCCCAGCCTTGGACCTCAACCTCTGTTGGCTCTGCACAGCCTTCTGGTGGTACCACCACTGAGGATGGGGCATATCCCCCCTGGGAGCAGGGCCAGACAGGAACATGTCTGCTGTCGTGCGGTCCTGGACATGTTGCGTTGGGGGCTCACTAAGGGGTTCCGAAGCCAGATACACAAGCTCAAGGGCAGAGTGTCACATTTACAGGGTGATGCTGCCCCTCCTGGACAGCCCCCAGCACTGCCTCCTTTGCAGCTGTTTAGGTGCAGTGGTGGCTGCCCATGGCTGGGGACCTCCGTCCCACTGTTCCCATGGGCTTGTGAATGCCAAACACCCATCCCCATCCAAGGTGTATCCCCCCACATGTGTCATATACTGACCCTGTATGCTGTCTTGTCTGTGATCCTACCCTACCTATCCTCCATGGCCATACCTACTCTCCTTCCCCCACATCCGACCCTCACCCTATGGAAACATAAGGCCAATCGGCTTTTAGGACAACATCTGCCCTATACATAGCTGTCCATTTCACACACATTCCCACTGGACACATGTAACCCTTGTAATATGCATCACAACATACTCCTGTTATCCCCACCGCTGTCCCTCAGGCGCACGATCCTGGTATGCACATCACTCCTAAATGGTCCAGGTACACGTGATGAGGATGACCCCATTGAACACACAACACTACCAGTCTCTCTATGGTTACCCCATTTACCTTTATCATGATGATGATGTTGCACACAGCACCTTGCAAGAGTACTGTTCGCACATAATGATTGGACAGGTACTGTTGTGTTAATGTACATTACATGCACAGAGTGATGTATATGGCCAATGTACAACTGTTTGCGTGTATGAATGACACATGTCTGTCTGAGGGAGTCTTGGGATTACATAGGACAACACCACTACATAATACAGGCGTCGCTGGTGTTTCCCTTTTCATTCATTTGTAATGCTTTGTTGCCACATGGTATGTTCCTGATATATCTCTATATATGTATGTACCTATATGCTGGACATAAACACTCACATATACATCTACATGATGGGATACATTCCTATACTGTTGAATGACTGCGCTGTATGATATGTTTGTGGTACTGTCCATTGTCTGTATATCGGCCATGGCGTATTGGTAAATCACATTAGCTGTGTGTGCAGGGTCCTGGTTCCGAGCCTTGCAGAGGCCGTTTATTCTGTTGCAGGGCAGAACAAGGCCATTGGATACAGAGGGAGTAAGGCACATTAAAGCAGTTGTGAGCGGGTGTGCATGGGTTTGCACGGTGTTAAGCAATGCTAACCTCTGGTTACAGCTTCTTACACTCAGTTAGCCTCTACATTGCTTTACCAGTGCAGTACTCAAAT